>NC_066516.1:2073957-2291457 GCF_024679095.1 Eriocheir sinensis
AAAAGGAGGAGATATTTTTTTAAAGTGCAAAATCATGGTTTTGAGATATCAAGCGATGAAGTTGAAATATTTAGTGTATTTTACGTATTCCACCTAGGGGCTTGAAATCCACCTTATATGTACATCAGGATATGAAGAAGAAAGCAGACATGGTTTCCTTTACTTACTTGCATTGGATGTGGTAGTATTGCGAATTTATTGATCGCAATATACACTTGTAAGGCCTGAGTCACACCCACCGACTCACCTGTGACAGGCTGCGAGGATACCTGATCCTTCCTCCCCAAAACTACCACAATATCCCTTCCCCCATGGGCCCACTAGGAACGAGATACCAGGTATACTTATGGTTGTAGGGTTTTCATAATGTTGGTCTGAAGTGTATATATATATATATATATATATATATATATATATATATATATATATATATATATATATATATATATATATATATATATATATACATATATATATATATATATATATATATATATATATATATATTATATATATATATATATATATATATATTATATATATATATATATATATATATATATAATATATATATATATATATATATATATATATATATATATATATATATATATATATATATATATATATATATATATATATATATATATATATATATATATATATATATATATATATATAAATATATATATATATATATATATATATATATATATATATATATATATATATATATATATATATATATATATATATATATATATATATATATATATATATTGATGATGATTGATAATTTATTGTTGCAAGTAAAACAACAAAGGAGAAGGGAGGAGCATGCCATCCCAACCCCCAGGCAGTACAGAGTGTGATTATACAACTAAGGATACATGTGTAAGTAGCACCAGGAAACTAAAAAGATACAATGGTAGGGGACAAGTGCAAAAAACATAAAGGCCTTGATTTAGTCAAGGGAGCAGACATAAGGGACTGTACATATGGACTACAATCTAGAGGCAAATGCAGGATACTCACTAAGCACAGCTGAAAGAACATTATTGTTAATGAACCAGCCCACCAGCCCAGGCAGGTCCCAGTGGCCCTGTGGGCGGTAGGCACTAATAGCAGAACATTGCAGGACATAGTGTTTGAGCGTGTGACCCCCTGGCCTGGCACACAAGCGGCAAGTTACAGGGTCAGCCCCACTGACCTCCCAGTAGTATCTATAGCCCAGCCTCAACCGCATCACCACCAGATCATAGGATGCACTAAGCCTACCATAAGTGTGGGTGCAGATACTCGATACCTGGGCATAGTGAATCAGGCCCGTCCATAAGGGGGGGCACGGGGTGGCACTGCCCCCCCTACCAGATTCGCTGCCCCCCCAACTACCAAGTTTCCTGCTCCTCCCCTCCTACTCCCCACCCCAACTATCAGGTTCTCAGTTAATATCGAGGAGATCTGGGAATGTCTCTACGAGCGTTGGTACTCACGTTTACTGCAAGATTTCGGTTTCCGTATATTGGTAGATGTTATCCTCTTCCGGAAATCAAGAAAAAAAAAGTTACACAATAAAAAAAATTCCTGTATCCCCTGCAGCGTAAACCCTCCCCGCCCCACGTAACGCCATGAAAACAATAAAAAAATTGAACGATCTATATATGTATCAACCAATGGCGCGTTACATCTTATTTTTTCAGTCAATCGACCAATCAGCGAGCTTTTTGTTCCCAACCCGCAGGCATTTCAAATCAGTCTCAGTCTAGCGAGGGAGGAGGTTGGGTGTCGTCACTGTCGTGTCGCAGTTCATGGAAAGTGTTTAACAAGTAAGTTGTCTTAGCATGCAGATATCCTCATTCTTAGTATATATATATATATATATATATATATATATATATATATATATATATATATATATATATATATATATATATATATATATATATATATATATATATATATATATATGTAGATATACTAAAATTAAAATCAGGTAAAATCTGTAAATCTGAGGTAATTTTCCTCATCATTTAAGGTAATACCAAAATGTATATTCTGAGAGAGAGAGAGAGAGAGAGAGAGAGAGAGAGAGAGAGAGAGAGAGAGAGAGAGAGAGAGAGAGAGAGAGAGAGAGAGAGAGAGAGAGAGAGAGAGAGAGAGAGAGAGAGAGAACTGTTTTTATTATATCCCAACTTTAGCCATGACAACTATGGCCCATGCATCGATATAGGTGGGACTAACTCTTTGCTCTATGCTACTGACAGCCTTCTCATGATCTGCCCCGCTTAATATTTCAATTGCCCCCCTATGGTTAGACTTCTGGGGACGGGCCTGTAGTGAATGCTGGAGGGACTACCATCCTGACACCTCAAGGCAAGCTGATTGGTAACAGACTCACTAATAAGGGATCTAAGTCTATTCTTAACATAATTATAGGTGTATTCAACACCTGGGTGTACATTGAGATCATCAGAGGCAGCACGAGCAAGTCTGTCTGCCTTTTCATTATGGGGCAGCCCAACATGTGAGGGCACCCAGATAAAGTGTGCAGTAGCACCACAGCGCTCCAGCAGGATAAGGGCACTAAGGCACTTATTGACTATATCACAGTCAGAAGGGGAGGAGGACAGAAGAGCATACAAGGCACATTGACTATCAACAAACAGGTACACATCTTTCCCGAGAGCTGCAGTGATATGGAGGGCTTCATATATGGCATAGAGTTCTGCCCTTGTGGAAGACAGATGATCAGGAAGCCTCTTAGAAACCTCAGTGTCAGTGTATTCAGAGGGGGTGGCATAGTCCCTAATAAATAATCCACAACCAGTCTTGGTGCCATTGACAGATCCATCACAAAACACATGGACAGCCTGGTTGCAGGGATATGCAGACAATTTGGTCAGAAAATGGTCCTGCAGGCCTTGAGAAAGCCAAGAATCTTTAGGTTTATCTAATTTTTCTATATCAACACTGACTCTATGAGGTTTCCAAGAGGGATAACAAGGGCTACTAATGGGGGCAAGACACGGTTCAAGGACACCAAGGTCAGTAAGAGCTTGTGGAGCTTTCTAAGGTACGATTTGGCTGGAATGTTAGGGGTGGGCTGAAAGTTACCAAGAGCCTGCCTAAGCTAAGTGTCCCCGTGACAAATCATGCGGCAGACTGTGCAGCAAGTAATTTCATGAATTCTGCAGACAACACTGGGCAGTTCCAACTCAGCTCGGAGGACTTCAAGCTTTGCCGTCCTGGGACAACCTAGAATAATCCGTATTGCCTCATTTTGTATAAGTTCCAAGGGCTTCAGTTGAGAGGGGCTACAACGCACCAGAACTGATGAAGCATAATCAATCAGAGACCGAATGACAGAGAGATAGAACATCCTAAGAATGGGAATTCCTGCTCCAAGACCCCTGTTTGCTAATACACGTAACGGGGCAAGGCGAGGTAGACAGAGATTGCGTACATAGTCAACGCAATGGGTATACTTCTTAAAACTAAGTTGCACTCCTAAATACTTATAACATTGTACTCGACCTAAGGCGACAGTATTAAAGCTCGGTGAACGACATATTTTGAGACTTGTCTGATATTTAGTTTTTGAGGCATTGACAATCAGACCCATATGTATACAAAGGTCCTCAAGGTGCTGCAGGGCTGTGGTCAGGGTTCCAGGGGAATCACACTGAATGAGGATGTCGTCGGCATAAATGACAATTTCAGTGCCCCGAGGAAAGGAGTGCCGGGCAATCTTATCCATAAGGATATTGAATAACATGGGGCTGAGGACTCCACCTTGAGGGGTGCCTAGGTCAAAGGACTCTTCAGTTGATACTGCA
This sequence comes from Eriocheir sinensis, assembly GCF_024679095.1. Taxonomy (NCBI): domain Eukaryota; kingdom Metazoa; phylum Arthropoda; class Malacostraca; order Decapoda; family Varunidae; genus Eriocheir; species Eriocheir sinensis. The sequence goes on from NC_066516.1 coordinate 2,077,794, forward strand.
CCCTGGAACCATACCCAAGCCCGTCTGTTGTACAAATACTCCCTGATCCACCCTAAAAGTCTCCCTTTCACACCTTTCATAATGAGTTCCTCCATGATAACATCTTTATTGGCCCTATCAAAGGCACCCTTGAGGTCTATAAAAGCTCTGCAAGTAACAGTGTCATTACTCAAACATTTAACAAAACAATTAACAGTGGAGCGACCCTTCATAAACCCATGGAGATTAGGGGACATCAAGTCACCCACCTTATAAATGAGTCGTTGCAGGATGACCCTTTCCATTAGCTTGCATAAACAACTGGTGAGAGAAATTGGACGAAAAGTGCCGTCACCCTTAGGAATGGGAACAATGAGAGCAGATTTCCATGAAGGAGGCAAAGCACTGGAGGAATACGACATGTTAAAGAAATCAAGAATGGGGTTATCAGGCAGGGCAAGGAGAGGTTAAAGGACGTCATAGGTTAAACCATCCTGACCAGGGGCCGTCGACTTGCCAGACCGAATAGCGCGGAGGAGCTCATCCAAAGTAAGAGGAACACAAGTGTCGTCTACCAGGGCCACATTATGATGTACAAGGGCCATGCGCCGCAGCTGATGGTTGGCAAGAGCATCTCGATGGGCGGCAGGCAGCCCAGCCACAGCAGAGGCATTCGTCCATGTTTGCAATAAAGTCTGTGCCCTCCCAGCAGGATCGGAATCCCTAACGGGATGGTTAGGTTTGCCCCTGACCCTGTTGACACGGAGCCAAATCCTCTGCAGTGTCTGAGTCTTACGCAGCCGCCCCAAGAAGTCACCCCAGTATCGCTGCCGAGCCTGTTGACGAAGGTCAGTGAGGTGTCGAGCAACAGTCACCATTGCATCCCTGGCATCATAGTCGGTGGGGTCACGCTGCCATCGCCGCTGATAGGTGGCAAGAGTTTGCTGGCAAGAAAGTATGACAGGATCCTTAGCATAAGAGGAGGAGCAATGAGTGACGGCAAATACCCTAGGAGCCCTATAAAGCCCCAAATACACTGCCGAATTTTGGCTCACGAATGTGCGCGAATATGCAAGTCATCTTGTGTCGCGAACAAGTTCGGCATCTTTCTTGCCTGTTCTTGGCCGTTCGGGGACATGTCTGCGTCCACCACGCGACTTTTGACAGTTGGTCACGACCGCCACGAAAGTTTCATGTTGCATGAAAAATTCGCGGCCGTTCGCCGAATGTGCACGAATGCAAAATAGACGCCGAATTGTCGCCGACATGTCGCCGACAATTCGTCGTCCGATTCGCGGTGTTCGGCGAATTGTCGCCGAATTTTAACCGTTGAAATTTAAATTTTATTGACAAATTTGTCACCGACATGTCGCCGATTATTCGGGGACATGTCTCCGACATGTCGCCGAATGGCCAAGACTATTCGGGGACATGTCCCCGAATATTCGGCGAATTAATGACGAAACGGCAAACGAGTCGCGGTGGGAGGTGTACACGGGGGTCTGTCTATCTATCTATCTATCTATTTATGTATTATCTATCTATCTATCTATCTATCTATCTATATCTGTATCTATCTATCTATCTATCTATCTATCTATCTATCTATATCTGTATCTATCTATCTATCTATCTATATCTATATCAATCTATATCTATATATATCTATATATATCTCTATCTATCTATCTATATCTATATCTATATCTATATCTATATCTATCTATCTATCTATCTATCTATCTATCTATATCTATATCTAAATCTATATCTATATATATATATATATATATATATATATATATATATATATATATATGTAATGGGCTTGTCGGGGGGCTTTTAAAGGGCGTTGATTAAGACTTCAGCTTCCTTAAGGCGAATTATATTCGTAGCCTTTATGTACAAGAAGCGTCGGAGCGAGAGCGACTGTCGTTGTGTGTCAGTCGGACTCTCGTGACGGAGTGACGAGTTACAGGTTGGAAGATAATTGTTACAATTGGTCACGTACGTCAAGGTGACCTCTGCGCACCATCGGAGTGCGAAGTATACAAAACTGAGACGGTAAACACTGACGGACGACATTCCTATAAGGTGGCGTGATCTATCTGTCGTGGGTTTTTTCCATTGACAATTGTATGCCTACTTTGTGGTGATATTAAATAATAATAATACATTGGTATCCTACTATAACACTGCTCGGTCACCTACCAGTGATCGCGACCTCGCGATATACAAAAATCTAAATAGCAGTCTAGTTACCATGAACATACATAGTGGGAGTTTGTCAAGCAAACTGCCTATGGCACAATTACATTAAAACACTGGCTATGTAAGAACATATGTTCAGTTATAATATAAATAGTGAGAGGTAAAACACAACGTGTGTGACATGAAACATAAGAAATCTCTCAAAAGATAAATATAATCCACTTGTATAAGAAGCTATCAACTGGCATAGTTACAGACAATGAAACGTTCATCTAGCTCCTAAAAAAAATACAGTAGTGAAACAGTACAATGTTAAGTATAAGAGCAGCCAGGTTTCTGTCCCCTGACTTTTTTTTTTTTTTACAACAAAGGAGGCAGCTCAGGGGCACACAAAAAAAGAAAACAATAATTAAAAAAAAAAGCCCGCTACTCGCTGCTCCTAAAAAAGAAACAAAAGAGGTGGCCGAAAGCAAGATCAAATACGGGAGGAGAGATGTCCTGATACCCTCCTCTTGAAAGAGTTCAAGTCGTAGGCAGGAGGAAATACAGATGAAGGAAGATTGTTCCAGAGTTTACCAGCGTGAGGAATGAAAGAGTGAAGATGCTGGTTAACTCTTGCATAAAGGGTTTGGACAGTATAGGGATGAGCATGAGTAGAAAGTCGAGTGCAGCGGGGCCGCAGGAGGGGGGGAGGCATGCAGTTAGCAAGTTCAGAAGAGCAGTCAGCGTGGAAATATCAATAGAGGATAGAAAGAGGCAACATTGCGGCGGAATTTAAGAGGTAGAAGACTATCAGTATGAGGAGGAGAGCTGATGAGACGAAGAGCCTTAGCCTCCACTCTGTCCAGAAGAGCTGTGTGAGTGGAGCCCCCCCACACATGAGATGCATACTCCATACGAGGGCGGACAAGGCCCCTGTATATGGACAGCAACTGTGCAGGGGAGAAGAACTGGCGGAGACGGTACAGAACGCCCAGCCTCGAGGAAGTTGATTTAGTAAGAGATGAGATATGAAGTTTCCAGTTGAGATTTTGAGTTAAGGATAGACCGAGGATGTTTAGTGTTGAGGAAGGTGATAGCTGGGTGTTGTCAAAGAATAGGGGATAATTGTTTGGAAGATTGTGTCGAGTGGATAGGTGGAGAAACTGTGTTTTTGAGGCGTTGAAGGACACCAGGTTCTTCTTGCCCTAATCAGAAATAATAGTAAGGTCTGAGGCTAAGCGTTCTGCAGCCTCCAGCCTTGAGTCGTTAAGTTCCTGTAGGGTGGGTCTTCTATTAAAAGAAGTTGAGTAATGCAGAGTGGAATCATTGGCGTAGGGATGGATAGGACAGTTCGTTTTGGAAAGAAGATCATCAATGAACAACAGAAAAAGAGTGGGAGATAGGACAGACTTGTCTGAGAAAAGGAAAAACTACCGTGCCAGTGGCCTCCCTGCATCCAGTCGCCGTGTCTGCACAACCAAATAATCGTGCAGGACAGAGTTCCTCCTAATAAGGTAGCACATGACGACGAGACTGACGAACATCAAAAACATTGGTACAAAAAATCCAGGGTACAGGTAGGGGAGATGCAAATAATCAGACAGCGTTTCCTCCAGGGTTTCTGCAAACTCTGTTTTGTTTGCGAAAGACAATGTGTAGTGCGGCGACGGCCTGATGAACGAGCCTCCCATAACCCACTTAGCCAGTGGGGTACCTCTTTGGCCGACTCGGTAAGGAGTGGCTCTCCTGTCACGTTGGTCGCAGGTTCAATCCCAGGCAGCCGGCGAATACCATCTCCTTGTTGTGATTAATTTCTTGTGTGTCTCGATACACGCAGAGGACGTGTGGGACCGAGAGAGTAATAGAAAAAAGAGAATAGAAAATCTCGTCATTAAACTGGTGGCATAGCGGTGGGCATCCTATCCTGCGGTTCTGTTGAGTTTCCCCGAAGGGGTAACAGGTAGGATGGCCCATGCTCTCCGAGGATAATAGAAAATGGGAGAGTTGGAGGTATGTCTCTACGGGGACATTGTGAAATTGTGCACCAAAATGGGTCACTGTCTAAAGGTCTCAACACACAGAAATTAATCTACATACGGGGGAAAGCCGTGAAGTGCGGCGACGGCCTGATGAACGAGCCTCCCATAACCCACTTAGCCAGTGGGGTACCTCTTTGGCCGACTCGGTAAGGAGTGGCTCTCCCGTCACGCTGGTCGCGGGTTCAATCCCAGGCAGCCGGGGAATACCCTCTCCTTGTTGTGATTAATTTCTAGTGTGTTTCGATACACGCAGAGGACGTGTGGGACCGAGAGAGTAATAGAAAAAAGAGAATAGAAAATCTCGTCATTAAAAATGAATTAAGGGAATTAGTCACATACGAGATGCTGGAGAAGTGAATGTCATCGAGAGACCGTAGAGGAAACACTCGATGGGAAATATTGGCCGTGAAAACCAGACGGATCCGGGACGGGTACGTTGTTATGTTAGTGGAGCGGATATAGCATGCTTCCGCTATGGCATAGTGACCAGTAACCCGTGGATAAGGCAAAAGGCAGCCTTCCGCTGATGGTTTGGCCTAGGGGTCCTATGTGATGAATGATGCCCGCCCCTGTAACCTCCTGACCTCCTATCTGAGCCCTGTCTTGAATGTGTTGATTCCCTACGTTTCGCGAAACAAGAATGTTCAGAATGTCCTGATTGTTTGCAAAAACTACAGGTGAGAGATGCCTTACTTTGTACTTGCAATGCTGCGGCCGTTGCGAGGGGTTGATGGTGAGGGTGTTCCTGAACCTTGACTTCTAACTCTGAGACGAAGTCAACCAACTTCCCGCTCGGTTTGAAGGCCAAAGGAAGGGCAGAACGGCGGTTCTTCTCTGAAATATGAAATAAGTAAAAGCTGTCTTCACCTGGTGCTTTTGCATACAGCCTCCTGGAAGCCAGAACGGGTCTTCTAGGCTCTTGACACAGTCAACCGCCAGCTGATTTGCCTCAATCATGGCGTCCCAAATCGGCTTTGTTGAGGAATTTTTTTGGAGGGACTCAACCGTGTATGCCATCTGTCTAACGATGCTTGGTTTACTCCCGCCCCCTAAGATTTTTATGAAATTCCCTTTGAAAACCTCATAGTTTACACCAATGTCCCCGAAGCGAACGCTGAGGACTGCATCAAATTCAGTGCCCGAGAGCCTGGAAGTAACCGTGACCGAATGAAAGCGATTTTATCATGATCTTCCGTAATGGAGGAATTTACGATGGCAGATTCACACAAATCTAGGAACTGTCTCGCCGAAAAGTCGGTCTCGTCTCCCGAGAATTGTCGAATACTGGCGTGAGTTGGAATGACCCGAATCGGGGGCGGGGGGAAGTGGGGTGGGGCCCCGGGAGGAGGGGGGGAGGTGGATCGACAGGCATTTTGATCGGTTGAGTGGGGGTTAAGTATTCAGACGAACCCGGAGGTGAAGGGGCGCTATCCCTTGGGAGGGAAGAGTACGTAGCCCCCCATCGCAAATTTACCACATTTAAATCACTGGTGTCTGCACCTTGCTCCAATTCCTCCTCACTTGAAGGACGAGCCAACTGTTTAAAGGTGTCGCCGAGTTTAGCGAGAGTGTCTTTGTTCATACTATGGTGTAAATCATTTACAAAATAGGAGCATATGATGATAGCTGTAAATATTAACCAATAAACGGAACGTGAATGAATTAATAGTTTGCGCCGAAACCCTAAAAAGGCAAGCAAGAACGGCTAGAAAGGTGCCTGTTTAGACGTAATAGAAGTTAAGGTTATAATGGAATGCCATAATGATATGGGTATATGAAAGAATAACTATAAACACTGTGGTATTTTAAGTGAGTATACCATTGAAGCTCACGTTTTCTCTCGAGCGGTGAAAAGAAAACGGAGGCAGGGCACACTGATGAAGATTAACTTTGATCAGGGAACTCACACTATACTCAATATACTCGCTAGCAAACAATAAGAAAGAATCAATATCGTATGCAAATGAACGTTACTCTCACAATTATGACTGATTAACAGTGTTAGGAACACAGAAATAAAAAAGGTCGTGCCTCTGCACGGACAATAATGAAATAAGCCGAGTCGGCATATTTTGACAAGAAGGGAATATCCACAAATACCAAGATTAATCAGCTGATGTAGTGGAGAGGGCGACAGTTTGTGATGCCCTGGGGTACGTGCAGTCGTTGTAGGCGCGTCAGGAAACCTCGGCCGCGGCCACAGCGGCGGTGAGAGGTGAGGGATGGGCGGACATCGGAGGACTCGTAATGGCGGTTGAAAACTGCTGACCCAGCGAATTGAGCGGCAGCGACTGGGTGCCGGTACACTGCCGCCAGACGTATGATGTATTCTTGTTGTAGTAAGAGATGGGCCGCGGTGGCAGATAAGACGACTTAGGTGTGTAACCTCTTGAGAAGACGCCTTGCAGGAAACGATAGTGGTAACAGCTTGCAGTCACCGGGAGATGTCCGCGGGTACCCTTGCTGACTGTTTGCCGGAAGAGGTTTGGGCCGATGCTCCCGGCAGCGGCGGTGCTGCCGCCAGCTGTGGAGCGAGGGGCATGTGGGGTGTTCCAAGGTCAGCGGGGCGTGCCTCCTCCTGGCTTGCAGTGCTCGTAGCAGTGCTGGCTTGAAGCGGGGGAGCGGTTTGTAGATTGTGGCCCTCGCTTTCGGCTGCGTAGGCCTGTGGGTGTGCTCGGGGCTTGTAGGCTGGACGCCTGTAGAGTTGCTGCGGGTGTGCTCGGGGCTTGTAGGATGGACGCCTGTAGAGTTGCTTGTAGCCGGCGCCTGGTGAGTTGCTTGTAGCCGGCGCCTTGTGAGGTGCTTGTAGCTGGCGCCTTGTGAGTCGCCGCGGACAGCTGGTGCGTTGCCGCGGACGGCTGTCTTGTGACTCCTTCTTTCCTTGTACGCCTGTCCCCGGAGTTTGTTGGTGAGTTCTCGTGGCTTGGAGCTTGGAGGAGAACGAGGTAGCAAAGGCACAGGCGCGGTGGTGACCGCTGCCAACCAAATGCAACGGGCTTGTCGGGGGGAGTTTAAAGGGCGTTGATTAAGACTTCAGCTTCCTTAAGGCGAATTATATTCGTAGCCTTTATGTACAAGAAGCGTCGGAGCGAGAGCGACTGTCGTTGTGTGTCAGTCGGACTCTCGTGAAGGAGTCGAGTTACAGGTTGGAAAATAATTGTTACAATTGGTCACGTACGTCAAGGTGACCTCTGCGCACCATCGGAGTGCGAAGTATACAAAACTGAGACGGTAAACACTGACGGACGACATTCCTATAGGGTGGCGTGATCTATCTGTCGTTGGTTTTTTCCATTGACAATTATATGCCTAATTCGTGGTGATATTAAATAATAATAATACATTGATATCCTATATATATATATATATATATATATATATATATATATATATATATATATATATATATATATATATATATATATATATATATATATATATATATATATATATATATATATATATATATATATATATATATATATATATATATATATATATATATATATATATATATATATATATATATATATATATATATATATATATATATATATATATATATATATATATATATATATATTATTTCTTAATATCATTATTCTGCCATTATTTAACCTTTGTTTCATTTTCAGTTATTTAAATTTATTTCTTCTTTCAGTTATTGGTTTGTTTACTGATATTACGTAAACATACATTTATTCTAAAATATTTGAAGGAGAGCAAAACAAAAACAAGTCAGATTTATACATTTTAGTACACATACTATCATACATATTACCACACATGGTATTTACTCGCCCACAATTCTGTCCTGTCAGGCCACTGCTCCCCGGGTGTTGTAGTAGTCCATGAGGTAGGCGCGGATTCCCGTGCTTTTATATGCTACAGGGGCATCAGATGATCAGCTGTCAGAAATCTTGGCACTGTCGGAGAATTGTCCCCGACATGTCGCCGACACTTCGGGGACATGCGAAGACAATTCGGAGACTTGTCACCAGTTATTCCACGAACAAAAAACCGTTAAAATTTCAGATTTTGAGCTCGGCGACATGGACGCCGAATAGTCGGCGACATGTCTCCGAACTATCCCCGAATTGTCTTGAGCATTCGCCGACATGTCGCCGAATGGTCACGAACTGTAAGAATCTTGGTCATGTCAGCGAACCGGTCGCCGAATTTTTTCACGAACTGATTCGGCGTCAAGTTCGTGGCCAAAATTCGGTAGTGTATTTGGGGCTTAAGATGGGGACACAAAGCCTTCAATAACTGCAACAAGGCCCTGATACAAGGAATTAACATCAGAGAAGGTAGCCTTGGCAACAGTGTACCAAGACTCAACACATGAAACAAGCCTTTGCACTCGGGCAGCAGGAACAGTAAGCCTCTTTCTAGGTGTAATAGGCACAAAAGACCAAGGGAGAGTAGTTTCCAGAGCAAAGTGGTCTCTGAGTAAAGTAGGCAACAAGCAAGTCTCAATAGAACACGGGGGCATGTTGGACAGGGCTGCATAGTCTAACCTGCCACCTTGAGTGTGTGTAGGGACAGTAACCTGTGAGCGTTACAGTATCTGTGGCGTCAAGAAAAGCTTTCCAACGAATCCCATTTACATTGGTGGTCAAATGACTGCCTAGGTCCTTATGACGAGCATTTAGATCCCCCATTAGCAATGATTTTTCTTCCAAGAAGCAACCTGGGAGGTTGTCAGCACGAAAGGCACAAGCATGAACATACAAATTTATACAATACAGGGGACCATTAGGAACATGCAGACACACAATAAGAAACTCCATACCCCGTAACCCCCATTTCATGAAAAGTAACAGGAAGTCCATGTTTGACATATGTTGTTAACCCTCTACTGCTGCCATCTCCAGGTCCTAGAGTGATTCACATAACCTCTCAACTGTGGCACCTCGGGCCCGACCTCTTGTAGGGCAATGACGTCGGGTTTCTGCGTTATAACATATGAGTGGAGATCAGTGAACCGGGCACGCAGCCCGTTAATGTTCCAGGTCAGGAAGCGATAGGTCGTGCAGGCCATTACGAGGTCAAGGAGATATTCAGTGGCTGCTGCTGAGTGCCATCCATTCTTGCAAGGATGGCCTGCATGATATTATGTATGCCCGCTACCGAAGTCTCCAGTGAATCCAGCCGAGAGTAGACTGCGGTCAGGCTAGAGTCACCTACAATCTGGGCACCCCTGCCGGAGGTGTGCGAAGCTACATGGGTTCCCGTAGCCTACACAGGAGGAACTGAGCTGAGAGGGGTACTGGCTGTTGCCTGAGGCTGGGGATCGGCCGCCGGCGAAAGCGGCAGAGAAGAGGACCCTCCAGCGTCAGCAGTCACAGGAGCCGGGCCAGGAGGAGGACATGGAGCAGGGGGGGCAGGGCGAGCTTCCACAGCAGTGAGGCGCACAGAAACTTGAGCCAGGACAACTGAGAGGTTGGCTATTTCCTTTTGTAGGGAAAGTAGAATACTACTAGAGAGGTCAGCAGCAGAAGCGGAGACTAGTGGACCCCCAGCGGGGACTGCAGGGGCAGGTGAGGACTCACTGACAGTGCCAGCGGAAGGTTGTCGAGGTCCAGAGCTTGGTAAAGGAGTTTCCCAGGCATTATGGGCAGGGGGCGGTGCAGGGCGGTAGGCTGCAGAAGGGACAGTTTGATGGGTGTAGGGGTCTGACTGCTCCCGAAGGGGGCTGAAGAAGGGGGCAGGTTTCACAGGACACGCCCTGGAGTGGGCATTATGAGGACCACCACAATTGCAGCACCGAGGAGGAATGGAGGCACCGTCCTGGATACGTTTCCGACACTCCTCCGAAAGGTGGCGGCCAGCACAGAACCGACACCGAGGCAAGGATCTACACTTCCAGTCCTTATGACCCCAGCGACTGCAATGGTGGCAGATGTCAGGCTCATGTCGGTAAGGAGTGACCCGCTTCCTGCCAACACCACATATCCACACTTCATCAGGAATGTCACCCTGCACTGAACCAAGTAGTTGTGGACGCGCCTCCAGTCCCACAAACCGCCTCTTCAGTGACAGAAAGCCCGGAGGAGTGGCTAAGCAGTTCACCGACACATAGGTGGGCACACTATGAACGAGAACAGCTCTTGGTGACCATTCCAACGGGACCAGGATCTCCCCAAGAAAGCCCTGCGTCACAAGCTGGTCGTACACTGGCCCAGTATCCAGCGTGATGTAAGGAACGTTCCTACCTTCCTTGAACAGCGGGTTGGCCTCTGGGTGCTGTTGGAGGAGTCCCATGAACCACAGGTGTTTGGCAGCCGTCGAGTTCTGACCTGTGGTGAGGGGCCACAACAAACTGCGCCGTGTCTTGGGCACCTGTCCCTGTGTAGCAGTAACACCCGCAGCTGCTGATACATCCATACTGTGACCCTCTTCCGGGGCGGGAGGGACGAGAGCCGCTTCTGCCGGACCGGGAGGACTCAGCTGAGGCACGGGCGGCGAGGAGGGTGATTGATTGATAGTTTATTGTTGCAGATAAACGACAAGGGAGAAGGGAGGAACATGCCATCCCAACCCCCAGGCAGGACAGAGTGTGATTATACAACTATTAATACATGTGTAGGTAGCACCATGAAATTAAAAAGATACAATGGTAGGAAGGAAAGCACAACAAGGGAGGGGGCAGTACCTCCCCCTGGACAATAAGACAATAAAATGTGGGGACGGAGAACATTGCCCAAGCACTAGATGGGAATGAATACAGAGATAGAGTAATACTAGTCCTTAAAGTAAAATACTGCAGAGATCACAGCCTTGTATAGCACGGCAGTAGTTCAGGCTGCCACACACGGCATCACCACCTTGGTGCAAACTGAGGGTGTTCTTTGAGGATAGCAGGGAGGACATCGTGGTTCAGGAGCCAACAAATTGTCTGGGGCAGGTCAAGGCAGTCCCGTGGCTTAAACTTAGCAATGAGAGGGCATTCCATGACATAGTGATGCAGTGTGTTGCCCCTCGGCCTGGCACAGAGCGTGCAGCAGACACCAGGGGAGTTACTAACCTCCCAGTAGTACCTATAGCCTAGCCTAAGGCGCATTGCTACCACATCCTGAGGGGCACTGTGTCGCCCATAGGGGTAAACACAGCGCTGGGAGACACTAACATAGTGGAGGCTGCTGGCGCTGCCATTGTCACAGCAGTGTCTGAGTTGGGTAGCAATGCTATCACGTGAATAATGCCTAAGTCTATTCTTAACATAGCTAAGCGTATAGTCAGTGCCAGGGTCCACTGTGTCATCCTGAAGGGCTCGTCGAGCAAGGCAGTCTGCCTTCTCATTGAGCTGGATGCCCACATGAGAGGGCACCCAGGTGAAGTGGACCGTGGCACCTGCGGCCTCAAGGGCACGGACGGCAGTCAGGTACTTAGCTACAAGATCACAGTCGGCAGGGGAGGAGGACACAAGTTCATGCAATGCAGCCTGGCTATCGACAAACAAGTAGACATTTTCGTGCAAAGCTGCTACAGTGTGGAGAGCCTCAAGGATGGCATACAGCTCAGCCCGGGTCGAGGACAGGTACCCCGGCAGCCGCCTGGTAACCTCAATGTCAGTGTACTGGGTGGGGGAAGCGTAATCCCGGATAAACACGCCACAGCCCGACCTGGTGCCATCTACGGAGCCATCACAGTACACATGGACAGCCCGAACACGGGGGTACTTGGACAGTTTGACCATGAAGTGATCCTGGAGGACATGGGGAAGCCAATCACGTTTAGGGAAAGGTAGTTGTTCAACGTCTACACTGACACGAGAGGGAGGCCAGGCAGGTTGGGCCGGGGAGTAACCAGGCCTAAGCACGCTTCTAACACACCCGTCTCTGCTAACATGAGATAAATTTTCCTAAGGTAGGAGGTAACAGGAGCCCTGGAGTCACGGTGCAGAGTTACCAGTGCCTGGTGAAGGGGCACTGCACCAGCACGAAGCAGGCGGCTGACGGTGCGACAAGTAATTTCCCAGATTCTGTCCACAACACGAGGCAGATTCAGTTCTGCCTCATGACCTCAAGTTTTGCAGTTCTGGGCACCCCAGAATGAGGCGCATGGCCTCATTTTGAATAAGTTCCAAGGGGTGAAGCTGTGCCGCACTAAACTGTACCAAAACAGGGGCAGCATAATCAATGAGGGACCTGACGACAGAAAGGTAAAACATCCTGAGGACAGGGATGCCGACTCCAAGGCCCCTGTTAGCCAAAACCTTAAGAGGAGCTAACCTAGGAAGGCGGATGTTCTGAACATGAGTGACGCTCTGCACAGATTTCTGGAAGCTGACAGGGGCGCCTAAGTACTTGTATGTAGGAACTCTAGCTAAAGGAGTGCCATTAATGCTGGGCAGATGAGAAACTCTCCTCCCACTGGCTTGAAATTTCGTCTTAGTTTCATTGATGACAAGGCCCATTTGTTCACACAGCGCTGACAGCTGCTCCAAAGCTAAACTGAGAAAAGCAGGACTGCTGCATTGCACAAGGATGTCATCTGCATAGATAATGACCTGAGTATTGCCCGGAAAGGGCCACCGAGCAATTTTGTCCATTAAAATGTTGAAAAGCATGGGGCTGAGGACACCCCCTTGCGGTGTGCCCAGCTCAAACACTTCCTCCGTGGAGGTAGCACCCTGGAAGACCACTTGCGCCCTCCTACCATACAAATAGTCCCTGATCTAGCTTAACAGTCTTCCACGGACACCCTGCAGAGTGAGTTCCTCCATTATGACATCCTTGTTGGCCCTATCAAAGGCCCCTTTTAAGTCCACAAAAGCGCGACAATTTACGTCTGGATTACTAAGGCACTTAAGAAAACAGTCACTGGTGGAACGGCCCTTCATAAACCCATGTAAGTTTGGGGAGAGCCGGTCCCCCAGCTTATAGAGAAGTCTGTTCAAGATCACCCGCTCTAACAGTTTACACACAGCTCGTCAGGGAGATAGGGCGAAAGGTGCCATCACCCTTGGGGATGGGAACGATCAATGCAGCTTTCCACGGAGGGGGGAGGCAACCTGCGGCAAACGACATGTTGAACAGGTCAAGCAGGGGGTTGTCGCCTTGCACAACGAGTAAGGCATTAAGAATGTCGTAAGTCAACCCGTCGTGGCCCGGGGCTGTCGACTTGCCATGTTTGACGGCAAGAAGGAGTTCATCGTGGGTAATGGGGACACATGTGTCATCCAGAAGTGTGACGTGGTGCTGAACGAGGGCCATCCGCCGCTCCCTGTGGCGGGCAAGTTCGGCCTGGTGTTGTGCAGGGAGACCACCAAGGGAGGAGGCCCTCTGCCACTGGCACATCAGGTCGGCCCGGCCCGCAGGGTCAGGGTCACTCACCAGCCGTTTGGTCCTCCCTCTCACCCTGTTGACATGGTGCCAAACCTCCCGCAGGGAGCGGGTCTTGCGCACGCTGGCAAGGAAGGCGACCCAGTGTCGTGACCGGGCCTCTTGTCTGAGTTCAGTGAGGTGGCGCGCCACAGCGACCATGGCATCGCGGGCAGCCCGATCGGCGGGGTCCTGCTGCCAGCGCCGCTGGTACGAGGCAAGGGTCCGCTGACAGTTGGAGACAGCCGGGTCCGAGGCATAGGTCTGCAGGCGGCGCTTGGCGGGCCTTGGAGGGGCCCTGCCAGCTGCAACAAAACTCTCGACGGTGTCCAGCAGGCCGTGGTACAGCGAGGCGGCGTCGGTAAAGGATCCCTTCACAGTATGGTACCACGCCCCGACTTCGGCAACGAGGCGCGGCATCCGGGCAGCAGGGACAGCCAACCGCTTCCGGGACACAGCAGGGGCAGGCTGGATCGGGATGGTCGTCTCCAGGGCAAAGTGGTCACTCAGCAAACACCTGGAAATAAGGGTCTGGGCAGTAAAAGCTGGCATGTTAAAAAGAGTGACATAGTCTAACCTGCCCCCCTGAACATGTGTGGGCACATTATCCCCCGTGAGGACAGCCGTCTCGGAGGCATCAAGGAAGGCCTTCCAGCGGACACCATTGACATTATTGGTGCGGTGACTACCAAGATCTCGGTGGCGTGAGTTAAGATCCCCCACAAGAACAGTCGGCTCCTCATGAACATAATCAGGAAAGTTAGCAAGATTTAAAGCCCCCGCATGAACATACGTGTTAACAAAAAATAGGGTTTCACCCATTTGGAGTAAAGAAACAGTGATATATTCAATGCCCTCATTAATACCCATGGCCTCAAAAACTATCGCCGTCCCCTGTCTGACGTAGCCATCCCCCGGGTACTGCCTGCTGCGCCATCTAAGACATATAAATCATACCCCCTCAGGTCCGACACCCGTGGCCCAACCTCCTGAAGAGCAACGATATCTGGCCTATGAGTGATGACATAGGAGTGAAGGTCAGTGAAGCGGGCATGTAGCCCGTTGACATTCCAAGTTAAGAGGCGGACACACTCACTGGTCAGGAGGGGGTGGTTGCCGGTCAAGGAGTGGGGTGATCCGATGATGGAGCTCAGCCACCTGCTGAGTCAGGGAAGCAAACTGCGCCAGCAGCACCTGGAGTGTGGCCTCCCACTGCAGTGGAGGATCAGCAGGTGAAGGTGAAGGACCTGTCTTCCCTCGGCAGCTGCAGTCACCACAGCCGGTGGGGTTGCAGGGGTGTTCTGCATCTGGCCCGCAGGGGGAACCACACTGGCCCCACTATCGGCGTCCATGGCCTCACCAGCAGACGGCAGGGCAGGGCACGGGGCCGGGGCTGAAGCTGGAGCAGGGGCCGGGATGGAGGAGAGCTCACGCACAGGCGGGGGCGTGGAGACTCGCTGCTCCAAGGCCGCCACCCTGGAGATCGTTGCAGCCAGCGTCTCCTGCAGCTGGGTGACTGCAGCGAGGATTTGATGGAGGACAGGGGTCGACCCATCGACAGCGGGGGGACTGGCAGCCGGCACAGGGGGGACGGTAGGCTGTGGCTGGGGTGCCGGAGCAGGAGCCTGGCGAGGCACAGGGGTGGCAGTGGGTGAGGCTGGGGCAGCAGGGGCGGACGAGCCCGGCAGGGGCGGAAACTCGGACGTTGTGGGAGCCCCCCGGGCCCAGGCCGAGGACTGAGGGAGAGGAGCAGGGCGGAACACAACCCTAGGGCGGCCTTGCTGAGGGTGGTGGTCAGGCGCCGCGACCCGAGATGGTTTAGGCTTCATCGGGCAGGAGTGGTAGTGGGCGTTATGCTCACCACCACAGTTGCAGCACTTAAGGGGGACTGGTGTGCCCGCCTGGATCTTCTGGAGGCACAGAGCTGATTTGTGCGTGCCCGCACAATACCGGCACCGAGGGGCCGATCTGCAGCGCCACTCCTGATGGCCCCACCGGCAACAGTGGCGACAGATGTCGGGCTCCGCCGTGTAGGGCTCCACAGCCTTACGACCCACCCCGAGGAGGTGCACCTCTGTCGGGACGTGGCCAACCACTGCTCCAAGAAGCTGCGGGCGAGGGGCCGTGCCCGCATACCTGCGCTTTAACCACAGAAAGTTGTCTGGGGTCTCAATGAGGTTGGCATTCATGTAGAGCGGCACATTGTGGATGATGACAGTGTGCTGCCGCTCCGCTGCATTTTCGACCAAAACAACGTCGAGGAACCCCTCAGTGAGGAGCCGCTTGTAGAAGGCGACGTCGTCCCTGACCGTGAGATAAGGTCGGAGCCTACCCTCCTTGAAGAGCGGCTCCAACTCACCGTGCTGCTTCAGTAGAGATGCAAACCACGTGTATTGCTGGGCTGGTGTCAGCCCGGCCTCGGCGGGGAAGTCGAGGCGGCGGCGGGTGGGTTGGCGCGGGGCCGCGGCTGGGTGCGTGTCCTCCAGGGGCACCTCACCGTCGACCAGGACAGTTTCAGAGCTACCAGACTGCACACCCTCCATGGGTGCGGTGGCAGCTTTAACAGGAGAGGCAGTGGGGGAGAGGCAGCCAGGATTATCCGGCTTGAGCCGCTTGCTAGCGCTGGCCACGTGGTCCTCCGAACAAAGGCGAGGGTCAAGTTCGGCAGAGTCGGCCATCTCTTCAGTCTCCTCAGACCACAGGCGCCGTTCCTCAGGGGCAGGACACTGCCCGGAAGCCGCCGAGTAGGGATGGTCGTTAGCCATGTCCTCTAGACACCGTTTATTCCGTGGAAGGCAGGGCATCCACGGACGGAGCACAGGACAACGCACGTCTACACAGCACGGCCGTGTAGACGAGACTCTCGCGAGGAGGGTGACTCCGAGCGTGACTTTTCTTCCATTGTGGCGGGCGATGGCGAGGAGGTGGAGGAGGCGTCACTTGTTGTACTACCGGCTTGACTGTTGGCAGGACTCCGTGAACGGTCTCTGGGCTCATTGCCAGGAAGGGAGGAAGCACGCTCCCGCCGGAGAAGCTGCCTGGACCGAGCAAGGCGACGTTTTTTGGCTTTGTTTTTCATAACAAAGTCAGCGTGGGGGACGGGTCACGGGAGCGTAAACCAAGCAACCCGCGTGCGGGCAGCAGGAGAACTGTGTGTATTAGGGGTGGGCAGGTACCGGTACCAGTACCGGTACTAACGGTACCAGCTAAACGGTACGGTACCGGTACCAGATTGCTCGGTACCGGTACCAGTTGCTCGGATTTATTTATTGGATTTATTGATAATTCTTCATGTCCGATTTTTTTTTTTAGGTTGCTAATAAATATTGTTATTGTTATTAGACTATGATCGAGTACATCCATAATAACTATACATGCTATTTTTTTATCGAAAAAATAAATATTCACTTCATTCAGAGAGAGAGAGAGATCACCACTTAGTAAGTGGATATCTCGGTGATATGGGTAGTGGGTACTCGATCATAGTCTAATAACAATAACAATATATATTAGCGTTTTCTAAAGACTCGTGGGACTCACTAACTTTTAACCCAAGACTTCGTTTTCTTTTTACTTGCCACTGTTAAATTCGTATGACTCGTTAACTTTTAGAGAGAGAGAGAGAGAGAGAGAGAGAGAGAGAGAGAGAGAGAGAGAGAGAGAGAGAGAGAGAGAGAGAGATCATATTTATCCAATAAAGCATTAACGAAAAAAGAGTTTGAATCCCTTGGCGAGAGTTTTTGGCTATAAAGAATTGCATGATGAATTATATAAGATGATTAAATATTGGAGGTGTAGCAGGCGAGAGAGAGAGAGAGAGAGAGAGAGAGAGAGAGAGAGAGAGAGAGAGAGAGAGAGAGAGAGAGAGAGATCACCACTTAGTGAGTGGATATCTCGGTGATATGGGTAGTGGGTACTCGATCATAGTCTAATAACAATAACAATATTTATTAGCAACCTAAAAAAGAAAAAGAATCGGACATGAAAAATTATCCAGTAACTCCAATAAATAAATAAAATAATGGAAACGGGAGCTGTGATGGAAACGGAAAGCAGGACAAAATGGTGGGAACTTGGGGAGACGGTCAGCGGGGCAGTGACTCAGCGTCTACACACAGGGCTCATACCACATGGAGGCGGGCGAGCACCGAGCGTCACTTAAAGGACCTAACGGCAATGCGCAGTGCCGAGTGATCATTAAGCTTCCCGGAACCCAAGTGATCATGATGCTTCGCGGTACCAGTACCGATAGCAGCTATCGATACCAGTACCGGTACCTGGTATCGATAACTGCTATCGGTACTGGTACCGCGAAGCATCATGATCACATGATGCTTCGCGGTACCAGTACCGATAGCAGTTATCGATACCGGGGTATCGATAACTGCTATCGGAACTGGTACGGCGAAGCATCTTGATCACGTGGGTTCCGGGAAGCTTAATGATCACTCGGTGCTCGCCCGCCTCCATGTGTTATGGGCCCTGTGTGTAGACGCTGAGTCACTGCCCCGCTGACCGTCTCCCCAAGTTCCAACCATTTTGTCCTGCTTTCCGTTTCCTTACAGCTCCCGTTTCCATTATTTGATTTATTTATTGGAGTTACTGGATAATTCTTCATGTCCGATTCTTTTTCTTTTTTAGGTTGCTAATAAATATTTTTATTGTTATTAGACTATGATCGAGTACATCCATAATAACTATACATGCTATTTTTTTTTCGAAAAAATAAATATTCACTTCATTCAGAGAGAGAGAGAGAGAGAGAGAGAGAGAGATTTACATAGATTTACATAGAAAATTAGACCACACAGACCCCATGGTACAGACTAGGTGATCTGTCCTTAAACCTAAGTGATTTTACATTAATCAGAAGGCTCCTAAACGTTGCATTAATTTTCTACTCTAGTTGATATTAAGTTGAAGGAAGAGAGAGGGTTTTCTTTACAGGAAATTTGTTTGGGAATTTCATCAGAAGTCATTAAGAAAAAAAACTCCTTTGGGTACCGGTACCGGTACCGGTACTAACGGTACTTGAGTTTTCGGTACCGGTACTACCGTTACTCAAATTAACGGTACTTGCCCATCCCTAGTGTGTATATATATATATATATATATATATATATATATATATATATATATATATATATATATATATATATATATATGCTACAAGCCGGCACACCTTAGCGGACACACTTCAGACCATCATTATGAAAACCCTACAACCATAAGTATACCTGGTATCTCGTTCCTAGTGGGCCCATGGGGGAAGGGACATTGTGGTAGTTTTGGGGAGGAAGGATCAGGTAACCTCGCAGCCTGTCACAGGTGAGTCGGTGGGTGTGATTCAGGCCTTACAAGTGTATATTGCGATCAATAAATTCGCAATACTACCACGATTTATCTTCATAGGCCGTGCTTTCTATTACCTTTTTACCGCGTCCACATCACCTTTTAACAACCCATTTGCTACATCCCGTTACGTTTTTGCTACGTTATATCCAAAGCTGGGCGTTATCTCGATAAGGTATCGCGATACCTTATCGCTGATAACAAAATCGGGTTATCGGCCATCCGCTGCTAATTTAAATATATATCGGTATCTTCGTTACTTCTGTAACCAAATTAGCGATAATCGCTACTTTTTCCGCCTCAGAAAAAAAAAAAAACTGTCTACTCCTTAGTGCGCATGCCTGGCCCGGGCGCCCGGTGTTGTTTGATAAAACTTCGGGGTATGAAATATCTTCGGTGAAGAGATTTCATACTTATCATGAACATTAGAACACTATAGGTTATTTCTTTATGTTAAACCCAAAAATCAATATATCAAAGAGAAAAATCATTTAACTGCCCTAAAAATGAATATTCACTGCCTCAAATTTGATATTCCATATTCGTTTGTGAGCATGCCATGGTATTGAAGGCACCCGGTGTTGTGTTATTTGGTGTCCCATTGTCAAAAGCTGGCGCTTTTGTTTACAAACACTGGTCTCTCGTGAACTGCGCAACATTCAGACCAGTAAGCGTAGCCTTGTACAGTCTCACAAAGCTTTTTAACACATTAAGAGTAGTTGCTGGAAGGCTGAATCAGACAAACAGTACCACCATCCTCGCTGTATCTAGAACGACACTCTGTACATATAACTCGTACAGAGTGTCTGTCTAGAAACAGCGAGGATGGTGGTAGTGGTACTGTATGTCTGATTCAGCCTTCCAGCAACTCTTTATTACGGTTAAAATGCTTTGTGAGACTGTACAGGTCTACGCTTGCTGGTCTGAGCATGCGCAGTTCACGAGAGACCAGTGTTTGTAAACAAAAGCGCCAGCTTATGATGATGGGGACGCTAAATAACACAACACCGGTTCAGGCATTTCTAGTATTACTCCATATGTACGTGTCAACGTGTGGTTTTCAGGTTTTGTAAGTTTTTTAAAATACAGATAATGAAAATTTGAATTCATCTATGTTTTTTATTTGAAATATCAATATAGTATCGTTTTCGCCTATCGGACTTATCGCTAGCTAGTATCGGAATTGTGGATTTATATCGGGTATCGGTTATCGGTTATATTTGTGTCTCCAGTTAACGAAAATCGGTTATCACTGATAAGGTTTTCCATTATCAGTTATCGGTTATCAGGAATAAGGTTTTCTGTTATCGTGCCCAGCTATGTTTATATCTTTATACCTTTAGCGCTAAGTCTATAATATTACCAAGTCAAGTCATACGCAGGTTAATTGTGGGAGGAGACCCGTACAGCACAGGCGTGGTTTCGTAGGGTAGGCGGTGGCTGAAGCGGTAGCGTGCTGGGCCCACATTCACCACGTGATGGACGACACGAGTTCGAATCCCCACGCTACCACCTCGGATTTTTCAGTCACCGCCGAGTGGCTTAAAACTACCCACATGCTGTCCTGAAGACCACCAATCAACCCGGACTCGAGGAAGCCGTCCAAGAATCAAGAACGAGTTCCGGCAGGGGGGCAGCATGAGCCAAGAGAAGATGGCGCCACTATAAACACTTGCCTGCGCCATGACGGGCTGGGGCCAAATACCATCCAGGCCCCTCAAGCAAGCCTACCGGCGCAATAGGCACTAACGTAAAAAAAAAAAAAATGCGTGACACTGCTTGGAGCCAAACTATAGAGAAACAGGGATTTAGAGAAAATGAAGAAAGGCGGACTGATTTAAATCAATCACTTCATCATGCCTTCCCTCACAACCCACACCACCATTTGTAGGCAATGGAATTAGTCACGCAATAGCACTATAAGAAGACATATTTTTTCGTTAGTGGCTTGCCTGAACGCGCTGTGAAAGGAGGCGAGAATGCACATCCAGCTCGAGTGCACATACAGCCCTAACTTTAGTCACCCCTGAACTGGCGGGTACTTTTTTTTTTTTAGCTTCAAGTGACTTCATCCCCCTGCTCCGCCCCAAAACCGCCTCCTGCGTGTACCGGTCGCAGTTTTGAAGCAGAGTGACGTACATTTGTCACAACCACGGTTATTCCAGTTCTTCCATTTATAGCTTTCTATAACGGTTTTTTGCACCAGTTCCTTCCAATACCTGTAACCTGTGTCATAAACCCTATTTTCCTTTAGGTATTATTCCTTACCTTTCTTTTAGAGCGTGTAGACAACAGGTTTAGCACTTTTGTTGAGTGTATCTAGCGCCATTGGAAGTTTTGAGTTGGCAACGCTGGCCAGCCACACTGGCACTCAGTACGAGGGAACTCAAGCCGAGCCGCGTCGAGGTGTGCACCCTGTGGCCCCAGGCTCCCCAGGCACCGCCGACCACCCCAGTGCCAGGTGACTGTTACACGCAGCCGTTAATCCTCGAATGGGTTTGGGGCGCCAGGGTAAATACGGACCACTACAGGTTCACCTTATTATTAGACAAAAATTTTAAGTGGTCATTTAGGACATCATTGTCAAATGGTAAAGACTATTTAGAATGGCATGTGTCACCGTGTGGCAGTGGTGTAGGAAAGTGGCAGGTGAAACAAAATATTGACCTTCGTGTCCAGTATAGCTGCAGATATTTTCATTGTTCACGGTTTGGCCTCTGAAGTCGACCGTGGTGAACATCACTTACATACCGTGCTCGTCGAGCCTGGGGACGGGAGGCTGCTGAGACAAGGAGTGGGAGTGACCTGGGTATACATGCTTTTTTGGTAACTTAAGATTAAGGTCATGACAACTCTTCAATAATTTTTCCAAGGTAATGCTACAGAATTACACCCAACGGACTTTGGTGGTGAGCATTTTTTTTTATTGATTACAATATACAAATCATCACTGGTAATCACTTCAATTGCAGATTACACTGATTTAAGCAACTAAGTAAGTGGCAATGTATTATCCTTGGTTGCAATGCATCGTTATCAGTTACGGTGGAGGGGGAAGGCAAAATCTCTGAAAAATGGGCTTCCATAATTTCCCTAAATAAATCCCTAAAACAGGGAAAATTCCCTAGTCTCGAGAATAAGGAAAGTCCCTAATGCATACTCTTGTAATCTATTCCAATATATCCTATTGTTTGGTGTGTAATTGGATAGTCAGCGTAGTGGAACCTCACCCCCCCCCCCCCACCACCACCACCGCTGCCTCAATCCGTCCCGCGCTGCATAGTTTTCGCCATCCCACACCACATGTTGAATACATTTAAATTACCCCAACCAAACTTTACATACCTTCTAACAGGGGGGCTTCGTCCCCCCTGTCCTAAGGAGGGCATCTCTATCTGCCCATCTTGTCAGTCCCACACTTAACACTCAATAGCCTAGAGAGTGTTATATTGAGTGTGGTGACAATCCTGTGAACGTGACCGACCCACAGTTACATACTAGAGCGCGCATTCCCCATCTATCTGCATTGTACTGAGTGATGCCCGCAGCCCGTCACAGCGGCTGCGAGTGTGCCCGCTTCATCCAAAACCGACGACTTCACACCCTCACTCCGAGAGTGGTGGAATCTTCTGTTTGGGTCCTTGTGGGTCATGAGAAACTCAGACCAAACCAGATATCCCGCAAAGTGTTTCTTATTCCTCCCATACTACAGGACCTTGCTTTAGGCTTCCCTCCACAGTCGCTCTATGTTGTTTGTGTGTGCCAGTGTTGAAGGGTCAACAAATTTGAGACTGTGATTAACTGTTCAATGTTTGTAGCCCTTTTGATTGAGGCAATTATATGCTTTCCAGCAGTCTGAAATAATAGTGGTTCCTGGTTGAATCTGCTCTTCGATGACTTTCAAAAGTGTTTCACTGTCTCTTTTTTTTCAACAGGAACCATGAAGCACGTACGAGTTTCGCAACACAGTTTACCAAATACCCATTGACCTTCAATGACCCTGCCAACATTATATTTTCTTTTTCCGAATTTACTTTCGTCTATTTCAACTATTTTGCCTTGTCCCCCAATTTTTCCAGTTTGTTTGACACACCATTCCACTAGCACCTCCCGGCAGAAACTCGCCCAGTCCACAATGATATATATATATATATATATATATATATATATATATATATATATATATATATATATATATATATATATATATATATACACGAGGTGCATTCAAAAAGTATCCGACCTTAGTCCATAAGAGTAAAAATAATATACCGTTCAGTAATTCCTTAGCGTGATAGGCTATGCCCCTCTTCACCGCACATGCATGTAAATTTTAGCATCTGTAGGTCACGCCAGTTCCTGGCTGTGAAGCCTATAATACAGAGCTCCAGCACACTTTTGTCGGATTTTTGTATTTAGGCAACATGTCTGAGCGCATCAAACAGCGATATTGCATCAAGTTTTGTCAGAAGCTTGGTGATATGCAAGTGCAAACTATCCACAAGATTCAGCAAGCCTTTGGCAATGAGGCTATGTTCATTACACAGATAAAGGAGTGGTATAACTGCTTCAAACAAGGGCAAACCTCCGTCGAGAGCAAGGCACGGTCTGGCAGACCATCCTCCAGCAGAAACGAGGAATTCATTGAGAATGTTCGTCGAATGGTCATGGAAGACCGTTGTGTAACCATCAGTGAGATTGTAGAAGAAGTTGGAACAAGCACAGGATCAGTTCATATAATTTTAACAGAAGATCTGTGCATGCGAAGAGTGTCGGCGAAATCCGTTCCCAAGTTGTTATGGGAGCAGAAAAAAACTACTCCACCTGGAAATTACTCAGGACCTGCTTGACTGTGTTAACAATGACTCTGACTTTATGAAGATCATCATCACTGGTGATGAGACATGGGTTTATGGATACGACCCAGAAACGAAATTTCAATCATCACAATGGAAGCATCCCGCATCACCAAGACCCCAAAAAACACGACAGGTTCGCAGCAATGTTAAAGTAATGTTGATATGTTTTGAGATTATGCGTCGCCTACGTGACGCTGTGCAACGAAAAAGACCGGGAATTTGGGCGGCGAAAAACTGGAAGCTTCACCACGATAATGCGCCGGCTCATTCTGCCCAGCTGATCCAAGGTTTCCTGGCTAAAAACAACACTCCACTTGTTCAACATCCTCCCTATTCTCCAGACATGGCACCTTGTGACTTCTGGCTGTTTCCTAAACTGAAAACAACCCTGAAAGGGAAGCATTTTGAGACACGAGAGGAAATTATGAGAAAAGCGACGACAGAGCTCTACACTATTACAGTTAAGGATTTCCAGAAATGTTACCAGCAATGGCAGCACCGCTGGGACAAGTGTGTGAACTCCCAAGGAGAGTACTTTGAAGGTGATTAAATAAAATTTGTGATATATATAAAATTATTTTCTTTATTTCTAAAAGTCGGATGCTTTTTGAATGCACCTCGTGTGTATATATATATATATATATATAAATATATATATATATATATATATATATATATATATATATATATATATATATATATATATATATATATATATATATATATATATATATAGTGTGTGTGTGTGTGTGTGTATATATACGTTGAGAGATGATATATCAGGTAATTCTAAGTGAAAATTACTCTATACACATATGCTCGTTTTGCTTTATTATGCGAGAAATTGAGTGTTTAGGTGTGGCGGTTTGTGTGCTGCCGGGGCTGCGGGCCATGTTGTGTAGGAGCAACAGCTGACTGACTGCCCGGCGTGATGCCAATCTGTAGCCTAGTGATAAACATTTGCATTTATTACAACATGGGGCTGCATTATCAACAAATAACACTTACTGAGTGACCAAATAAATTACTGTGCGGGATAATCAAAGAAAAAAATACTCCGAACTTAACAATGGAACAGTTAGAAAAAACGCTTTATGCAGACATGGCAACTCACTGCGCTCACTGTGGGGCTGTGACAGTTGACACAGTGTAGTGTTTAAACGCCAGTGTGATAACTCACCTTACAACAAGTGTTCAAAGTGAGAGCCTTCACACTCAATACACTTCCTTGCTCGATCCAGGACCGATGTCGTCACCCTCCTCAGCATTGGTCTGTTGTTCTTTATTTCCTGTGTCACTTCCTGGATCCGCTGAATTAGCTGTTTATTTGGTCACTCAGTAAGTGTTATTTGTTGATAATGCAGCCCCATGTTGTAATAAATGCAAATGTTTATCACTAGGCTACAGATTGGCGGCATCACGCCCGGGCAGTCAGTCAGCTGTTGCTCCCTACACAACATGGCCCCGCAGCCCCCGGCAGCACACAAACCGCCACACCTAAACACTCAATTTCTCGCATAATAAAGCAAAAACGAGCATATGTGTATAGAGTAATTTTCACTTAGAATTACCTGATATATCATCTCTCAAACTATATACCCCCTCTCTTGTGACACACTGTATATATATATATATATATATATATATATATATATATATATATATATATACATATATATATATATATATATATATATATATATATATATATATATATATATATATATATATATATATATATATATATATATATATATATATATATACAGTAAAACCTTACCATTTGTGCACTCACCATTTGTGCCGTCGCCATTTGCGCAGCCTTAATTTGTGGCCATCATCCCACCATTTGCTCAGGTGGTCTTGCCATTTGCGCACCACCCCTCCCCCCCACCACTGACTAAGGCGGGGTTCCCACTATTCCGTTTTGACAGATCCGTCGACGTCAATGACGTAAAAATGACCAGCGAAACAGCAGCCACTCGGCATGGAGGATCCACTCCGTCAGTCCATCGCTCATCATTTGTTGACAAACATATGGACAGCATTAACCACAATGACTTTTTGTATATGTTATTTTGTAGCTAAGTACAGTACTTCTATTTAATATTTTCATGATATGTAGAATATTCAACATCACTGGACTGGCACCACTGCCCCTTCCCCGGATCCAAAAGTTAACTTGAGTTCATCTCTGGACGGGCTTCGTGCGGGCCCGGGCTCCGTTGGTGACGTCACTTACGGGCGATGGATCGGTGAAAATGCAATAGTGGGAATCCCTCCTAAGGGTCGGTTCCCCCTAGTGCTGTCTCCCGCGTAAATTTAAATTTCTATGTAGTATTGGTAAACATGTCCATGGTGGTGATGAAGTTGGAGGTGGTGATGAAGTTGGTGGTGGTGACGAAAGTGATGGTGGTGATAAAGGTGGTGGTAGTGGAGATGAAGGTGGTGGCGGTGATAAAGGTGGTGGGGGTGATGGTGATGGTGGTGGTGATCAAGGTTTTGGTGATGAAAGAAGTGTTGGTGGTGGTGGTGATTAACGTGGTGGTGGTGACAAAGGTGGTGGTGTAGGTGATGAAGGTGGTGGCAGTGATGAAGGTGATGGTGGTGATGATGATAGTGGTAGTGATGATGAAGATGGTGGTGGCGATTAAGGTGGTTGTGGTGATGAAGGTGGCTATGGTGGTGATGCAGGTGGTGGTGGTGGTGATAGTGGTAGTGGTGACGAAAGTGAAGGTGGTGACAAAGCCTTGAAACCAGCTGGCGATCTACAGCTGTCTGCCACTTGCGAGCCCTCTGCCGCCAATGAAGACCACTACCAGCGTACACAACATGTTGTTTCCCACCATTGCCCGATCGCCTCTCCTGGTCTTGTGGTGACTGTGATTCTCCGATGTTTTCTGCCTCACCTTTGCACCACTATCATGCCGCACCCAGCGTATTCGAAGCCTAAACCCCGGAAGAACCTGATGATGACCATCGCACAGAAGGTGGAAGTGATAGATAGAGTCCCGACAACCTAAGATTTAGACGCCATTGTTGGTCCTGTTTTCGCCGTGAGAGCGTGTGCTAGTGTTTGAAAAGCGCGGTGAAAACAGGGCCAATAATGGCGTCCAAATCTTAGGTTGTCGGGACTATCTATCAAGGGACTCTACAGATTACGACCCAGAAATGGGTTACGCTAAATGGAAGACACTATTAACATGTTTCCTGCCAGCAGGCCGTGACCGCCCATATGTATTTTTCCCCATAGGTTATTAAGTTAGCCATTTGTGCACCTTCAGACTGCCCATATGTGCGCAAATGGTGAGGTTTGACTGTACAGTATATATATAATATGAAATTACAGGCTATTAAAACCTTTTTCAAGCTACCAGACCCATGTAATTTAAACTAATGGATATTAAATTATTGGTGCTGTACAGCAACTAAGTAACTTATGAATATTAAATATAACCTAAGAAGAATTAATAGATTTTTTTTCTTTCACAGAAATCCACAAAACCCCAGTCAGTGATCACCATGTTTCAGTTCAACTTTAATGTGAATAGTGAAGCTGAGACTGGTAAGTTGGAGTGTGTACAACTATTGGAGCTTAGGCCTCCTTTCCATATTTTCACCAATCTCATAAACTTGTGTATCTGCATATTTACATCAACCCTTTCACACACCACGACGCGATTCACGTCAAAACAGAATCATCTACATCTGAGCTTTTGACTCGAATCGCGTCAAAAAACTTTTAAAATTCGCCAAAAACAAAGTATCTCTCAGAATTGCGGCAAAATTTTTTGCGTCAAAGATCTAAGCTAGACCTATAAAATAAACTCTCGTGCCGTTGGATTTGAAGTGATAATTGTCCGTGGCATAGTTGCCTCTCAGCAGGCAGCCTGTGAGCGCGGACTGTCGTCCTTTTAAATTGTGTCCGGAGCCTGGTAAGCCTAGATTACAGTTGTCAGACAAAATTTGGTGAAATTTATTCTTACCTCTGATGTAAAGTGATCGTGCCGTGATACAAAATTTTTTTTTTTATTCGCAGGGACCAGTAACTGTTACTGTTAGAAAATATGGCTAAGAAATTATCAAGTGAAGAGATTTTGAGACCCATTTGTACAGAGCATGATGATGATTCTCATGAAAGTGATGGTGATGATGGAAAAAGTGAAAAAAAAACTCCAGCAGAATGTTTGGGAGAGAGACTTAGTGATATTTATTATGATTATTATTGCGTCTGGCGAAGCTCTTCCAGACAGCAAATAGGTGTGCTAATAGTCATGTTTGTTATTATTATCAAAACTCTATTCCAGACAAAACTGATGTCTGTTTGACGTTGTGTGTTTTGTTTGCTGCCCTTGAGCTGTTTCTTCTTCTGGAAAGAACAGAATAGATAGAAAAATATAGTTTCCCTCCATTTTCTCAAGAACTACTGGTCGTATGAAAATTCCAATGATAGCGTTGGAATCCTTATAAAAATCCCCCTTTATTGGCATATAAATTATAAAAAGTCAACTCAGGAAGTTTTAAGCTACAAGGTGGTGAATGTAAGCATTTCTTATTTATCTTTAATCAATGTTTTTTTCGGAGTCGGTAAACTTCGCTATTTATTTGCATTTCTTGATATCATTTCCTTCATAAGGCAGAATAATCTTTTCCAAAACCAGCGATATATAATAATGCCAGGGAAAAAGAATACTCGTGGGTGAAATTTATAAAATGAAAAATTTCGCTGCATGGTCAGGCCATTCCACGAGGCCCCCTAGGGAGCCCCAGATAGATGTCGCAGTGGAAAGAGAAACTTATTAAACTTTTGGTGCGTGAAAGGGTTATCAACTCTGAAGACTATAGTTAATGTTTTTTTTTTTTTTTTTTTATATAAAATTGAATCCTCCACCCAGTTGTTTGCTTAGCAATCACTTTAAAAATTTCTCCAGGGTGCAGAAACTAGGAAATATTTTTGCTATTATTTAGCAGATCTGACTAATGTATTTCAGCGACAGACTTTTTACATTTATTTATTACATTCATTCTTCATACTTAATTAGCAGACTTCATATTTATTCTTCACATTTAGCCTTCACATAATAGGGCCAATTTCAATGTATATATGCCTTATGCATACATACATCTAGAATATTGCAGAAAATGACCAAAGAGGCATTTTATGTGATATAATGGTGGCAGGTTTTGAAGTTCTTTCGTTAAGCAGATCTAAACTGTGTGTTTCAGCGAGACACTTTTCACAGTTATTTATCACATTTATTCTTCACATTCATTCTTCACACTTATTTAGCAGACTTCACATTTATTCTTCACATTTTATCCTTCACATAATAGGGCCAATTTGAATTATATATGCCTTATGCATATACATAGGCTATCTAAAATATTACAGGACCAGAGAGCCACAAAAAGTAAAGTAATGGTGACAGGTATTGAAGTTTTCAAGACATTTGTTGGTCAACTGGTGAAGTGAGTTCATGTCATTCAAGTTCTTCTAATATTTTTCTTGTACTGTTGAAGCTCTGCAACATGTTGCTGTGCTTAATAATTTTAACACTTATTTAAAGCAATAATATATAACCATATGAGAGCAAGAATTTGTTATTTGATAATAAATTGCTTTGATATGCTCAATTAGGGACCCCCTGGCTACCAGAACTGCATTACTAAAGGTTCCAATCACTGGTTCTGATGCAAAGAAACAATGCCACGAAAGACAACTGTGAAATCAGATTTCTTGCTAGTGGTGGAGATCACCACTCATTGTTAATGATCCCAACAAAAGGAAGTGACTGCAAAATTGGCTCATAGTCTGTGTGTGTGTGTATTTCACCATGGCCTGATCACGAGTTGGACTCGCAATCGCCAGCAAGTACGCTCCCGATTAGAACAACTGCAAGGCTCATTAGTCGATCTCTGGTACTGCCAGGGCGTCACACACCACACACCCTATCCCCCTTGCTCAAGGGGGTACAGTAACCACTCCTAGTCAGCGTAAAAAAAACCGGCCTGAGCGGGGCTCAAACCACCACCTGTCAAGCTGTGAAGCCTGCCAGCGCAGCCCTTTACAGACTGAGCCATCAGAGTGTGTGTGTGTGTGTGTGTGTGTGTGTGTGTGTGTGTGTGTATTTACCTAGTTGTAGTTTACAGGGCCTGGGCTTATGCTCGTGTGGTCCCGCCTCTGTATCTGTATTTGTCCAACTTTTCCTTAAAGTTTTGCACACTCTTCGCCGATACTACATCCTCACTTAGTCTGTTCCAAACCTTTGTATTTCTTTGCGGGAAGCTATACAGTAAACCCTCTGGTATCTGGGTTAATAGAGCCATGGGGCACCCAGTTATGGGAAAAACCCGGATATGGTGTAGGTTAAGTGTTCGGACCCGAAAACCCAACTTTGGCCTACCGCATTTAACCCTTTCTTTGCTGGTGGGACGGAACACAACTATCCCCTCAGGAGCAGTCAGGCAGCCCAGTGGGGGTCTCTTTTAATATCTGTATCTCAAGAACTATTCATCACAACTAAAAACCATAAACACCATTGGAAAGAGGAGGCCCAGATCTATAGGATTATGTATGCCTCTCCTGCGAACGTACATGCACGTTCAGGGAGTGATGAATGTGAACACTTACGGCAGTGCGTGCGTGATGATCAGCCATACTGAGGGAACTGCAGACATCTTTCCTTGAGATTCTGGCAATGTTGTATTGCCAACTGTAATATTTACAACTATTTGGTCAAAGAATCAGTCAGGTGATAGGTGAAGTTATGCAAAAATGCCGCTATATTGGACAAGAATATCCACCAGTTACTCGTCCGTAGATTTGCCGCGCTGGGCTGATATGATTTTCCACCAAATTTAGTGAAGAACCCACTCAATTTTCAATCCTGTGTTGTGAAAAATAGTGTTGGAACACTCTCGCGGGAGATTTGAGTGCGGGTGGAGCTCACAGTAAGCGTTTAGCACCACCAGCAAATACGCCTAGCGCTTGCTGCGAGCGTTTAGCAATGAAAGGGTTAATATATCATTGGCTCAAGTGAAGCTACTTAAGATCACGCCCAAAAGCCCACGACAGCCTTCCACGCCCGCGCATATGTATATATATGAAACAAGTGCAGGGACGATATGTTATAGTCATAAAAAAGAAAAATATGTTACGAGTTACATTTCAGCCGTGCCGCCACCACCCCGCCCCGCTCACCCTGAGAATATATATCTTTATTATCTCACAAATGGAGCTACTTAAGCTCACGTTCGTACACCCACGTCAGCCCTTTATGCCTGTGCACATGTGGTTATATGAAACGAGTGCAGGAAGGATGTATTATAGCCGTAAAAACGAAAAAATGTTACGGGTTACGTCAAACTGCCCGCCTTGCCCCACCGCCCCGGACTGTTTTCTGCAATATTACATTATCTGTGCTTACGCCAGTGTAGGCAAGCCTTTCACCATCCAAAATGAATGCTTGGGTGTCGTGGCGTCTCTTGCAAATGATAATTAGTGACAACGTAAGAAATATTGTTGGGGCATTGCAGGGCTCTGGTCAGCACCTGCCATGGCCCCAAGGATGCGGGTGTTAAGATTCGCTCCTAACGGGGTAATTAACGCTTGTACACCTGACCTATATATATATATATATATATATATATATATATATATATATATATATATATATATATATATATATATATATATATATATATATACACACACACATCGGCGCCATGGTAAGTGCTGCAAACACCACACACAGGCAAAGCAATGCCTGGAGAAGGTAGGGCACACACACAAAAGCAATTAAGTGGGCCATGGTGAACATAAACAATGGCGTGCGGGGCGCTTGTTGTGTTGTGGTGCGCAAGGTAAAGATAATCTCTTTACCGTGGTGGTGTTGTACACCGCCAGGGCAGAGCTTAGAGGCATAGCACGGGCAATTTGAACGACTTTTGGCGGCGCGCGACAATTTTTATTTTTATTTTTTGGAAAAAAATCACATTTTCGAAAACTCCCGGATACGGGCGAGGTCAGATATGGTGCACCCGGATAACTGAGGGTTTACTGTATTTCTTTGTCTCTCAAGCATCTCCCCTTCCTCAATTTTTTACTGCGTTCTCTTGTGTTCCTGGTGTTTCTTCCTTCTCTTAGTAGTAACTCCTCATTATCTACTTCTTCCATTTTAATCAGTAATTTATAAATTTGTATTAGGTCTCCCCTTTCTCTTCTTTGTTCTAGTGTTGGCAGGTCCATTTCCTTTAACCTTTCTTCATATGTCAACCCCTCCAGCTCTGGAACCATTTTTGTTGCCATCCTTTGTATTCTTTCTAGTTTTTTTTGTTTCTTTTTATGGGGGACCACACTGCCTCTGCATATTCCAATTTTGGTATAATCATAGTGGTTATTAGCTTTTTCATCATATCCTTATCCCTGTAATAGAATGCTAATCCTATATTTCTTACCATTTTATACGTATCACTGAATATCCTATTAAAATGACTCTCAGGCTGTATATTAGCCTGTATTGTCACTCCCAGATCTCTTTCTTGAACTTTCTTTAATATTTCTCCATCTCCCATTCTATATGTCCATTATGGTCTCCCTTCACTCTTTCCCATTTCCATTACATGACATTTCTTCACATTGAATTCCTTTATTCATTTATTTTTTTACATTATTGAAAATTTTATAAATACAAAAAATTGCACTTTAGTTGTGATTTTCATTGATACCTTACAATAGACTTTCAGATTTTTTTGTCTATTTTGTAAAAAAAAATAAAGTGTAAAAAACAACTTTTTGAGATACTGGCTCTTAGATTGTTTTCCTGCCATTTGTATTTGTTTGATTGGCATGAAATCTTCACATATTATTGTTCATACCTTGTTTACTTTCTGAAGTAGGATAAGGTATGTGGTTCCCCCTTTATAAAGATATTATTCACTCAAGGGTGAGGGTATCAGAAGGTGCCACCTTCCTCATTGTAGCCAGATTTTATCCTAGAACTCCAGGTTGGTTTGCCTCGTCCTTCTTTTCTGTTTTTTTCGTCTTCCTCTTGGGTGTTGCATGTCTGGCTCTTTCCTGGTCCATCCACTGCAGAGATTCCTGTAGTCTTGGTTCAGTCCCAAGGAGATGCATGATGATATTTGCACCTGTGTATCCAAAGGATGTTTCACTCTGAACTCAACTCTCTTGAGGCCTGAAAACTTGACTTTACGGCACCTAATCCAAACCTTTGAATACAAAGACTCTTGGGGTTCTGGGTAGCACCCTTCAAACATCTTTTGAGGAGACTTGGGTTGCCAAGATCTTTGTAGACCGCCTAACTACTATAAACACTCGCCTGCGCCAGAACGGGCTGGGCCGACCATCAGGACCCACCGGAAAGAAGCCTTGGACCGACCATCAAGATCCACCGGGAAGAAGCCTACCGGCGCAATAGGCCGCAATGTAAAAAAAAAAAAAAAAAGTCATGCTATGGCACAATAGCGCGGGGCATATAAATGTCTTAAAGGGACGCTGTTCTTTAAATTCTAGAAAAAATAAACTACTACCTAATATTTCATGGTATCCCCAACATGTTGAGCGAGAAAAACATATTTCATGGATTTGTAATGCCAGGAAGTTAGGTTAAGAATGGAATGTACAAAGGATCACAAAGGTAGAGGTTAAGTATACTTACATAGTAATACATACGGTAGTAGGCGGTGGCTGAACAGATAGCGTGACGGCCACGCGTTCAGGAGGACGCGAGTTCAATCCCCGACCGGTGCCACAAAGCTGGGATTTTTCAGCCGCCGCCGAGTGGCTTAAAACTACCCACATGCTGTCCAGAAGACCACCTATCAACCCGGACTCTAGATTCTAGGATTAAAGATGAGCTCTGGGAGGGCAGCATGAGCTAGTGCAAGATGGCGCCACTATAAACACTCACCTGCGCCAGAACGGGCTGGGCCGACCATCAGGACCCACCGGGAAGAAGCCTTGGACCGACCATCAGGATCCACTGGGAAGAAGCATACCGGCGCTATAGGCCAAGACATATATAAAAAAAAAATATAAAAAAATGTATACTTAACATCTACCTTTGTGATCCTTTGTACATTCCATTCTTAACCTAACTTCCTGGTATTACAGATTAAAAAAAATATTTGTTAAAAAATCAACCCCAGGCACTCCCCTTAAATCAGTGGACAATATCACCTCTGCTACATCTTCTTACCTCTGTGAATGTTTCATTCAGCTATAAATGCTGTTTCCAGTAAATGGCTGCTATATGAGCTGCTGCAGGAATATTGTGAGGGGCTGTTGTTGTGGATGCCATATTTCTAGCAGACTGTTAGGTCTAGCGGTTAGCTTGGTAGGAAGCACGGGAACTGTGTAAACAAACCGCTGCTCTACCCACAGCTGGATATTTGAAATGTCAGCTCATTAGTTAACCAAGTACAGTAAACCCTCGATATAACAGACCCGCTTATAACGGATTTCGGATATAACGGACAAGGTCAGAGGGTCAGAAATCCATGGGGACTGACCAAGAAAAGTTTTTGACCAAACCGCGCCCGGTAACTACAACAGTGTCAGCTAGCCACCTCACCCTCCTCCCTTTATCTGCTGTCCCATCCTATGGTTACTGTGGTCTTTTCAGCCCACCTGATGAAATATTTTCCTCCTTGTGGTTTCCATTCAAATAAAGAAGGTATTTACACCACAAGAAAGTCTTATGCATCAGTCAAGTGGACGTTAATATAATGGAAAATAGCCAAGTGTTTGTGAGTGTTGGTACTGACACAGCTTAACCCTTTCATTGCTAAACGCTCGCACCGAGCGTTAGGCGTATTTGCTGATGGTGCTAAACGCTCGCTGTGAGCTCCACCCGCACTCAAATCTCCTGTGTATGAGAGTGTTCCAACACTAATTCTCACAACACAGGATTGCTAATTGAGTGGGTTCTTCACTAAATTTGGTGGAAAATCATATCAGCCCAGCTCGGCAAATCTACGGACGAGTAACTGGTGGATGTTCTTGCCCAATATAGCGGCATTTTTGCATAGTTTCACCTATCACCTGATTCTTTGACCAAATAGTTGTAAATATTGCAGTTGGCAATACTCCCTTGCCAGAATCTGAAGGAGAGATGTCCGCAGCTCCCTCAATATGGCTGATCATCCCGCACGCACCGACGTAAGTGTTAACATTCAACACTCCCTGAACGTGCATGTACGTTCCCAAGAGAGATATACATAACCAACTCCTATAGATCTGGAGCTCCTCTTTCCAATGGTGTTTTTGGTTTTTAGCTGCGATGAATAGTTTTTGAGATACAGAGGTTAAAAGAGACCCCCCATTGGGCTGCCCGACTGCGCCTGAGGGGATAGTTGCGTCCGCAACGTGCGCAAGGAAAGGGTTAAAGGGGTCGCCCGTTACGTAGGTTAGGCAAGGTTTAAGTTAAGTTTTGTTAGTTTAAATTTATTTGGCACGCGGGGTGGGGTGGCATAAATACGAAGCACAAGATTGGACAGGGTGGTGGCGGCGGTGGCCCATTACGCCGGCTGGTGTTGCAAAAATACCTCTTCGCAGAAATAAGTCACTCTACTGTCCACCATGCATGCGCACTTGGGAAATACACATCAGGAAAAAACGTTAATTTGCTTGGATTTGTTCTACTTTGTCCACTTGTGATCCATAGCTGGGCACGATAACAGAAAACCTTATTCCCGATAACCGATAACTGATAATGGAAAACCTTATCGGTGATAACCGATATTCGTTAACTGGAGACACAATTATAGGTGATAACTGATAACCGATACCCGATATAAATCCACAATTCCGATACAAACTAGCGATAAGTCCGATAGGCAAAAACGATACTATATTGATATTTCAAATAAAAAATCAGATGAATTCAAATTTTCATTATCTGTATTTTAGAAAACTTACAAAACCTGAATACTACACGTTGACACGTACACATGGATGGTAATACTAGAAACGCCTGAACCGGTGTTGTGTTATTTGGCGTCCCCACCGTCAAAAGCGCCCAAACACTGGTCTCTCGTGAACTGAGCATGCTCAGACCAGCAAGCGTAAACCTGTACAGTCTCACAAAGCTTTTTAACCGTAATTAAGAGTTGCTGGAAGGCTGAATCAGACATACAGTACCACTACCACCATCCTTGCTGTTTCTAGAACGACACTCTGTACGAGTTGTATTTATATGTACAGAGTGTCGTTCTAGAAACAGCAAGGATGGTGGTACTGTATGTCTGATTCAGCCTTCCAGCAACTCTTAATGTGTTAAAAAGCTTTGTGAGACTGTACAGGGCTACGCTTACTGGTCTGAACATGCGCAGTTCACAAGAGACCAGTGTTTGTAAACAAAAGTGCCAGCTTTTGATGATGGGACACCAAATAACACAACACTGGGTGCCTTCAATACCATGGCATGCTCACAAACGAATATGGAATATCAAATTTGAGGCAGTGAATAATAATTTTTTGGGCAAAGTTAAATGATTTTTCTCTTTGATATATTGATTTTTGAGTGTAACATAAAAAATAACCTTGTGTTTTAATGTTGATGATCTAAGTATGAAATCTCTTCACCGAAGATATTTCATACCTCAAAGTTTTTTCTTACAACACCGGGCGCCCGGGCCACGCATGTGCAGTAGGGAGGAGACAACGTTTTTTTTTTTTTTCCAAGAGGCAGAAAAAAGTAGCGATTATTGCTAGTTTGGTTACAAAAGTAATGAAGATACCGATATATATTTAAATAAGTATCGGATGGCCGATAACCCGATTTTGTTATTAGCGATAAAGTATCGCGATAACTTATTGCGATAACGCCCAGCTGTGTTGTGAACGCCCAGCTGTGTTGTGATCTTTGTTAGCAGTGAGTGAGATATAGAAACAGTAAGCTAGTTGAACCTCTCTCTGCGAGCTATTTTGCAGCTGTGGCGGCGGGCGGAGGCGTGTACACAACAGGCATTAAAAAATCGATCATTTAGTGATTTAATGATTTCCGATAGAAACAGTTAGCAGATTATTTCATAACACCAAAAACTACCAAAACAAAAACAAACAAAAAAAAAAAAATTAACCGTTCCGTCTGCCAGTGTGAGTAGGCGAACTTGTAAAATTATACCCATACCCGTAAAAATACGGCCCCCCCGTAGAGCCCCACTGCCAACTTGACAGCCAAAGTGCGTCGCCAAGTTTGCTGAGCAGCTATGCAGACATTGTGCATACAACATACACAATAAAAAGAAATATATACCTATGTTTATTTGGTTCGTCGGTATTATTGTACGTGTTTTTAATTTTCTGCTGCTTATAATGGACTTAAGGCATTAACGGACTAAGTTCCCCTCAATTAGTCCGTTATATCAAGGGTTTACTGTATTACTAATATTATTGACCTGGTCATAAGTGCAAACGGTTGTAAGTCATAGACGTCGTAACTCAAGAACTACCAGTACTGGCAATAATTCACCACTTATTAAAATATAAAAATTAAGAGAAAAATTCAAACAACTTGCCATCAGAAAAAGTTACTTCACAAGATGAATTGTAAATGTATTGAATCTCAAACAGGATTTTATTTTAATTTTTATCATTGTATCTCTTAAGCATTCCTCAAATTTTTATTAGTGTAGAGTCAAACTATGTATATTGGCTATGTGTTTCATTAACTACTGACTTCTACTGTCTCACAGATCCTCAGACTTTGGGAGGTGAGCACGGAGAGACTGTGCAGGTGTGGCTTCCAGCTCAAAAACATGAGATCACTCACTCTCATTTGCTTGATCCATCTGATGTCATAGCGGAAATTACTCTTTGTAAAACAAAAGTAAGTATGTGCATTGTTATGCATAGTTTTCAAATTGCATTTATTTGATAAATGAGTTTCATGTTCATCACAGCTGATAGTTCTCTGGATGTCTCCTCAAATTTAAGACATTTGTTGGTCAGCTGGTAAAGTGAGTTCAAGTCATTCAAGTTCTTTTAATATTTTTCTTGTACTATTGAAGCTCTGCAACATGTTGCTGTGTTTAATAATTTTAACACTTATTTAAAGCAATAATATATAACCATATGAGAGCAAGAATTTGTTATTTGATAATAAATTGCTTTGATATGCTCAATTAGGGACCCCCTGGCTACCAGAACTGCATTACTAAAGGTTCCAATCACTGGTTCTGATGCAAAGAAAATGCCACGAAAGACAACTGTGAAATCAGATTTCTTGCTAGTGGTGGAGATCACCACTCATTGTTAATGATCCCAACAAAAGGAAGTGACTGCAAAATTGGCTCATAGTCTGTGTGTGTGTGTATTTCACCATGGCCTGATCACGAGTTGTACTCGCAATCGCCAGCAAGTACGCTCCCGATTAGAACAACTGCAAGGCTCATTAGTCGATCTCTGGTACTGCCAGGGCGTCACACACCACACACCCTATCCCCCTTGCTCAAGGGGGTACAGTAACCACTCCTAGTCAGCGTAAAGAAAACCGGCCTGAGCGGGGCTCAAACCACCCCCTGTCAAGCTGTGAAGCCTGCCAGCGCAGCCCTTTACAGACTGAGCCATCAGAGTGTGTGTGTGTGTGTGTGTATTTACCTAGTTGTAGTTTACAGGGCCTGGGCTTATGCTCATGTGGTCCCGTCTCTGTATCTGTATTTGTCCAACTTTTCCTTAAAGTTTTGCACACTCTTCGCCGATACTACATCCTCACTTAGTCTGTTCCAAACCTCTATATTTCTTTGCAGGAAGCTATATTTCTTTGTCTCTCAAGCATCTCCCCTTCCTCAATTTTTTACTGCG
Organism: Eriocheir sinensis; assembly: GCF_024679095.1. NCBI lineage: Eukaryota > Metazoa > Arthropoda > Malacostraca > Decapoda > Varunidae > Eriocheir > Eriocheir sinensis. The sequence goes on from NC_066516.1 coordinate 2,116,369, forward strand.
TTCTCTTGTGTTCCTGGTGTTTATTCCTTCTCTTAGTAGTAACTCCTCATTATCTACTTCTTCCATTTTAATCAGTTATTTATAAATATGTATTAGGTCTCCCCTTTCTCTTCTTTGTTCTAGCGTTGGCAGGTCCATTTCCTTTAACCTTTCTTCATATGACAATCCCTCCAGCTCTGGAACCATTTTTGTTGCCGTCCTTTGTATTCGTTCAAGTTTTTTTATGTCTCTCTTCTTATGGGGGGACCACACCACCTCCACATATTCCAATTTTGGTCTAATCATAGTGGTTATTAGCTTTTTCATCACATCCTTGTCCATGTAGTGGAATGCTAATCCTATATTTCTTACCATTCTATACTTATCTCTGAATATCCTATTAAAATGACTCTCAGACTGTTGATTATCCTGTATTGTCACTCCCAGATCTCTCTCTTTTTGAACTTTCTTTAATATTTCTCCATCTCCCATTCTGTATGTCCATTTTGGTCTCCCTTCACTCTTTCCCATTTCCATTACATGACATTTCTTCACATTGAATTCCATCTCCCATTTTATACTCCATTCCCAAATCTTATTCATGTCATCTTGCAGAATTTCACAGTCTTTACTGTTTCTTATATGTCTCATCAGTTTTACATCATTCTCTTTTGGCTTTTCCCTTATATACCATTTCTTTATCCTTTCTCCCAGAACTCTTAAAAAAAACACCTCTTTTTCCTCTTCTGATGTGTGTATTTACCTAGTTGTATTTACCTAGTTGTGACATATGGGAAAAGAGCTCCGCTCGCACTGTCCAGTCTCCATATCCTCTCCTATCCAACTTTTCCTTGAAATCATGAATGTTTCTTGCACAAACCACCTCCTCCTCCAGTCCATTCCACAGCTCAATGCTTCTGTTTGGGAAGCTAAACTTTTACACATCTCGCCTACACGTGGTCGCCCTCAATTTCTTCCCATGTCCTCTTATTTCTCTCTCGCTCCACACACACAGGTCCTCTCTGTCCAGATTCTCCACCCCACTCGCCACCCTGTACACCGCTATCAGGTCTCCTCTCTCTCTTCTTCTCTCCAGGGTTGTGAGCCCCATGCTATTAAGTCTCTCCTCGTAAGTCCAATCCCTAAGTTCCGGTACCATCTTAGTTGCCATTCTCTGTACTCTCTCCAGCTTTCTTATATTCTTCTTTTCGTGAGGAGACCAGACCACTGCTGCATACTCCAACCTTGGCCTCATCATTGTAACTTATTTTCTTCATCATCTCTTCGTCCAAATACACAAATGCCGTCCTTATGTTCTTCGGCAAATTCATAGTTTGTCCCATTATCCTGTTGATGTGTTTGTCCGGTGACATGTTCTCTGAAATAGTCACTCCCAAATCTTTTTCTTCCATTCCTCTGCATATTATCTCACTTCCCATCTTATAATCATATTCACATCTTCTACCACTCCTACCAAACTCTATTTTTTTACATTTCCCAAGGTTGAATTTCATCTCCCATGTACGACTCCACTTCCATATTTTGTCCACGTCCCTCTTCAGTGCCTCACAGTTTCACATCATTGACTCGTCTCAATAGCTTTGCATCATCTGCAAATAAACTCACATAGCTGGTCACTCCGTCCACCATATCATTTATATAAACAGCAAACATTATTGGCGCCAGCACCGAACCTTGTGGGACCCCACTCCTCACTGGGCACCAGTTGGAAACCCTGTCCCTGATTACTGTCCTCATTTCCCTGTTAGTTAGGAAGTCCTCCAGCCACTTAATAAGTCCATCACCCACTCCACCCCTATTTTTAATTTTCCAAATTAGTCTTCTGTGTAGTACTTTGTCGAATGCCTTTTTCAAATCCAGGTACACTCCATCCCCCCAGCCTTCTCTCTCTTGTATTAAATCTGTCATCCTTGAGTAATAACATAACAAGTTGGTGACACATGATCTCTCTCTCCTGAATCCGAACTGGCAATCCGAGATAATTCTCTCATTTTCTAAAAAATCCGACCACCTGTTTTTAACTGGCCTCTCACATATCTTCGCAACCACACTAGTGAGTGATACCAGTCTGTAATTTAATGGGTCCTCTCTCTTTCCTCCTTTATAAATTGGTACTATGTTTGCTCTCTTCCAATCTTGTGGTACCCTTTCTTCACTCAGGGAGGCACTCATTATGGAGTGCAGTTTCTCTGCAAGTTGCTCACTACATTCTTTCAAGATCCACCCTGATACTCCATCCGGCCCTGTCGCCTTTCTTACATCCAGCTTGTTCAAGCTTTCCTTGACCTCCTGCACTGTTAACTGTATCTCCTGCATAACCCTTCCTCTTTCCTGGCCCGGTGGTTGTACGAATTCGTCTTCCTTTGTGAAAACTTTTTGAAAGCTGTTGTTCATCACTACTGCCATCTCTGCTGGGTCTTCATATGTAGTTCCATCCATTTTCAGTTTATCGATTGTTTCTCTATTCTTTAATTTGCCGTTCACGTGTCTATGAAATAATTTAGGTTGGTCTTTGCATTTGTCGATTATATCTTTTTCATATTTCCGTTTTTCTGCTCTTCTAATCTTTGTATATTCATTCCTTGCTTGTTTGAAATTGTTCCACGCGTTGATTCTTCCTCGTCTCCTCCATCCCTTCCAAGCTTCCTCCTTTCTTTTTCTAGCCGCCTCACATCTTTTGTTAAACCACTCCTTTTTACCAACATCCTTTTTGGTTACCTTTGGGACATATCTATTCTCGGCTTCTTTGTACAGCTTTAAAAACTCACTCCCACTTGTCTTAAGTACTCCTGGCTTTGTACAGCCCACTCCAATTTGCATTCTCAAAAAAAGTTTTCATATTAACAAAGTCTGCCTTAGAGTAGTTTCTTCTCCCTATTTTATGATCCTCTTTTCGGTCAATCCTTCTCTTTTCTTTTACTTCAAATTCCACAATCGCATGGTCACTCTTAGCTATTGGGCAGTCTATTTTAATATTTTCTTTTACTTCCGGTTCCTTGCTAAAAACCAGGTCTAATCTTGATGCCTCTCCTTTCCTGAATCTAGTATGTTCCTTAATCCATTGCGTCGGCACATGTTCCATTGCCAGTTGCAGGAGTCTTCCTCCCCACGACTCTTCTGTTCCCTGCGTTTGCCAATCCTCCCTTTCTACCTCTTTGCAATTAAAATCACCCATCAAAATTATTCTCACTCTCTCTTAACATTCCATGTGTGTGTGTGTGTGTGTGTGTGTGTGTGTGTGTTTACCTAGTTTTAGTGAACAGGGCCTGAGGTGCATGTGTGGTCCTGTCTCCATGTCTATAATTGTCCAGTCTTCCCTTAAATTGTTTTATACTCATTGCCATCACAACTTGTTCCCTTGATCCATTCCAGGCATCTATCCCTCTATAAGGGAAACTGAATTTCTTGACATCATTTCAGCACGTTCCCTTCATCAACTTCATACTGTGTCCTCATAGTTGTCTTGCTCATTATTATTATTATTATTATTATTATTATTATTATTATTATTATTATCATCAGCATTATTACTATTATTATTATTATTATTATTACTATTATTATTATTATTATTATGTTATTATTATTATTATTATTATTATTATTATTATTTTATTATTATTTTTATTTTATTATTATTATTATTATTATCACAGGCTAAGAATACCAGCCCTTCTGAAGAGTTCAAAGAACTCTATACCCAATTAGGGTCCCAATAGGAGGAACATTAGCCAAAAAATACCAAGTTGCCTTATTATAAATCTATTAACCCTCTCGTGCATGATGACGCTCAAAGGGTAAAAGGTCCTGGCGCACGATGATGCAAAACGTGTCATAAAAGTTAAAAAATTGATTAATAATTAAGTTTTCGGTGAAAGTGCGTCAAATTTGGGAGTGTCATTTGTTGGGATAAGTTTCTTAATGGTAGCATATGGCAACCTTCCTTAGGAGCGTAGATGAGGAGCTTTGAGCAATTTTTATTTGTTAGCCTACTCTGACGGGAGGAAAAAATAGTTTTCTTGGCGTAACTTGGGAACTAATAGGCGTATGAGGATTTTGAGGATACCATAAAAATCCTTACTAAATTCTGCTTTGAAACATATATTCGGCTAAAAAGTTGGCCCACAAAATTTCAAGCTAGCGAGTGGGGAAGAATTGGTACTTAGGATTTATTGTCAATAATACTCTATACGGAGACTTGAAACGAGTTTGTATTGTTTATATATATTTTTCTCTATTTTTATTTGTGCATTATCTAGTACAAGTCTTTATGAAGCCATTGATACCAAATTTATTAGGGTATGATATATGTGTGAGGGTAAAATACGTGCAGGAAGGTAGAGTATTGCGTCAGAAAAAAAAGGCTGGTCGGGCCTGAGAAATGCATGATGAGTGGAACAAAAACTTATTGGAAACTTACGGTGTGCGAGAGGGTTAACCCTTTCACGCACCATGACGCGATTCACGTCAAAACGGAATCTTCTACATCTGAGCGTTTGACTCAAATTGGGTCAAAACATTTTTAAAAATTCACCAAAAATAAAGTATCTCTCAGAATCGCTTCAACATTTTTCGCATCAAAGATCCAAGCTAGACCTATAAAATAAACTAATCCTCAACTCTCTCGTGCTGTTGGATTTGAAGTGATAATTGTCCGTGGCATAGTTGCCTCTCAGCAGGCAGCCTGTGAGCGTGGGCTGTCGTCCTTTTAAATTGTGTCCGGAGCCTGGTAAGCCTAGATTACAGTTGTCAGACAAAATTGGTGAAATTTATTCTTACCTCTGATGTAAAGTGATCGTGCCGTGATACAATTTTTTTTTTTTTATTCGCAGGGACCAGTAACTGTTACTGTTAGAAAATATGGCTAAGAAATTATCAAGTGAAGAGATTTTGAGACCCGTTTGTACAGAGCATGATGATGATTCTCATGAAAGTGATGGTGATGATGGAAAAAGTGAAAAAAAAACTCCAGCAGAATGTTTGGGAGAGAGACTTAGTGATATTTATTATGATTATTATTGCGTCTGGCGAAGCTCTTCCAGACAGCAAATAGGTGTGCTAATAGTCATGTTTGTTATTATTATCAAAACTCTATTCCAGACAAAACTGATTTCTATTTTGACTGCTTTGACCTGCCCGTTGTGTTTTGTTTGCTGCCCTTGAGCTGTTTCTTTTACTGGAGAGAACAGGATAGATAGAAAAATATAGTTTTCCTCCATTTTCTCAAGAACTTCTGGTCGTATGAAAAATCCAATGATAGTGTTGGAATCCTCATAAATCCCCAAATGTATTCATTAATTTATTTATGTATTTATTTTTATTTATATATTTATTTATTTATTTATTTATTTTTTGCTGCCTGTAGCACCGGTAGGTTGTCTTGAGGGGCCTCTTCAATGACCCCGGCCCTTTGGTGGAGCAGGTAAATTTTATTTATTGTGGCTGCTGTGCTATATAACTTTCTTGGCCCATGCTGCCCCCTGGTGCTCCACTTGAATTGTTGCTGAAGTTAGGATTGATTGAAGATCTTGGCAGCATGTGGGTAATCTTTCACCACTCGGCGATGGCCTGAAAAATCAGCGTATTTTGGTGGGACACGAACTTAGGTCCATGGGCTCACCAAGTCCACACACTGACCACTCAGCCACTGCCGTTTATTTATTTATTTATTTTTTTTACAACAAAGGAAGCAGCTCAAGGGCACAAAAAAAGGAAACAATAATAAAAAAGCCCGCTACTCGCAGCTCCTAAAAAAAAAGAATCAAAAGAGGTGGCCGAAAGAGAGGTCAATATTGGGAGGAGAGGTGTCCTGATACTCTCCTCTTGAAAGAGTTGAAGTCGTAGGCAGGAGGAAATACAGATGAAGGAAGATTGTTCCAGAGTTTACCAGCGTGAGGGATGGAAGAGTGAAGATGCTGGTTAACTCTTGCATAAGGGGTTTGGACAGTTTAGAGATGAGCATGAGTAGAAAGTCGTGTGCAGTGGGGCCGCGGGAGGGGGGGAGGCATGCAGTTAGCAAGTTCAGAAGAGCAGTCAGCGTGAAAATAGCGATAGAAGATAGAAAGAGAGGCAACATCGCGATGGAATTTAAGAGGTAGAAGACTATCAGTAGTAGGAGGAGAGCTGATGAGACGAAGAGTCTTAGACTCCATTCTGTCCAGAAGAGCTGTGTGAGTGGAGCCCCCCCACAAGTGAGATGTGTACTCCATACGAGGGTGGACAAGGCCCCTGTATATGGATAGCAACTGCGCGGGGGAGAAGAACTGGCGGAGACGGTACAGAACGCCCAACCTCGAGGAAGCTGATTTAGCGAGAGAGGAGATGTGAAGTTTCCAGTTGAGATTTTGAGTTAAGGATAGACCGAGGATGTTTAGTGTTGAAGAAGGTGACAGCTGAGTGTTGTCGAAGAATAGGGGATAAGGCTGGATTCACACGAGCCACTTTTTAGTGGTCAGTGGCCGCCACAAAATAATGGTCAAAATAGAACAAACACATCTCAGTGGGTGGATGCACACGGGCCACTTTTTTGTGGTCACCACAAAACGGTGGAGAGTTGTGGCGGGCGGAGCCATTTTCTGACCATGCCACTGTTGCCGGCCACAGTGGCCGGGGATAGAGACCGTTGTTTCAAATGGCAGCGTGCACACGAGCCACTATCGGTGGCCACCACCCTGCCACCCGCCGCTTTCCCTCTGTCTCAACACTTGAACACCTGAATTTTAACTGTCATAATGATGTATAAGTATGACCTTCACGCATAACTTGTGCTCAGGATATAACGGATAAGCTCATATGCTTTCATAACTAATGTTTTATTTTGTTTCACAGTTTTGCATATTAATTTATTCTGGTATGGATTAATTACTGAATGTGGTAGTTTTATTTACCCGGAAGTAGAAAGGGGAAAATGTTATGTAACTGCAAAGACTGCTGAGTTATGTCAATAAATTACATCTAATGTGACTTAATATTCTTCATGTTCAGTCTTATATTAAAATTACCGCAAGTCTCTCTTCTACTGGGACACAATTCCTCATGTTGATATCCTGCCGTGTTATACGTGGACCAATTATTGTCATAAGATGATTAAACCTATCCTGTGACCTCCTGAAGTAGTAAAAAAATTATCGTGTTCCTTTAGCTCTGTAAATAATGTGTGGAATGCTACATGCAGTAGTTTGTTGCAAAGTATATATGGGGTGAATCCATGGCAGTACTTTCTTCAGCACTTTTTGCCAAGTAAGCACAGACAGCTGCTGCCTCTATGAGATCCATAACCCCACGTGCTGACCTCATTAGTGGCCGCCATTGAGTGGCTCGTGTGCATGGTGCACCTACCCACCATTTTTCGTGGCGACCATTTTTTGTGGTGGCCACTTTTTGTGGCAGCCACTGACCACTAAAAGTGTCTTGTGTGAACCCAGCCTAAGTGTTTGGAAGATTGTGTCGAGTTGATAGGTGGAGAAATTGAGTTTTTGAGGCATTGAAGGACACAAGGTTCCTTCTACCCCAATCAGAAATGATAGCAAGGTCTGAGGTTAAGCGTTCTGCAGCCTCCAGTCTGGAGTCGTGTACTTCCTGTTGTGATGGCCTTCTATTGAAAGAAGTTGAATATTGCAAAGTGGAGTCGTCGGCGTATGAGTGGACAGGACAGTTTGTTATGGAAAGAAGATCATTGATGAATAACAGGAAGAGAGTGGGTGATAGGACAGAACCCTGTGGAACACCACTGTTGACAGGTTTAGGGGACCGTCTACCACCGCAGAGATAGAACGTCTGGAAAGGAAACTGGAGATAAAGGAACAGAGAGAGGGATAGAATCTAAAAGAGGGCAGTTTAGAAAACAAAGACTTGTGCCAGACTCTATCGAAGGCTTTCGATATGTCTAGTGCAATAGAGAAAGTTTCACTGAAACGGCTAAGAGAGGATGACCAAGAAGATCGCCAGTAGAACGCCCCTTGTGGAACCGATACTGGTGATCAGATAGAAGTTTAGAAGTGGAAAGGTGCTTTTGAATCTTTCGGTTAAAGATTGATTCAAAAGCTTTAGATAGACAGGAAAGTAAAGCTATAGAGCGGTAGTTTGAGGGATTGGAACGGTCACCCTTCTTAGGCACAGGCTTTATGAAGGCGTACTTCCAGCAGGAAGGAAAGGTTGATGTTGATGGGCAGAGACGAAAGAGTTTGACCAGGCAGGGTGTCAGCACAGAAGCACAGTTTTTAAGGACAATAGGAGGCACTCCATCAGGCCCATAAGCCTACTGAGAGTTGAGGCCAGAGAGGGCATAGAAAACATCATTATGAAGAATCTTAATAACAGGCATGAAGGAGTCAGAGGGGGAATGAGTAGAAGGAATATGCCCAGAATCGTCCAGGGTGGAGTTCTTACAGAAAGTCTGAGAGAAGAGTTCAGCCTTAGAGGTAGATGAGACTGCGGTGCTGCTGTCAGGGATAAAGAGGAGGGAAAGAGGAAGAAGTGAAATTGGAGGAGATATTTTTGGCTAGGTGCCAGAAGTCCCGGGAAGAATTAGATAAAGCAAGGTGTTGACATTTTCTATTGATGAAAGAGGTTTTGGTAAGTCGGAGAATAGATTTGGCACAATTCCGGGCTGAAATGTAAAGTTCATGATTAGTAGGAGCTGCCTCTCTATCTTTAACCCTTTCATGGCTAAACGCTCGCAGCGAGCGTTAGGCGTATTTGCTGGTGGTGCTAAACGCTTGCTGTGAGCTCCAACCGCACTCAAATCTCCCGCGTATGAGAGTGTTCCAACAATATTTCTCACAACACAGGATTGCCAATTGAGTGGGTTTTCCACTAAATTTGGTGGAAAATCATGTCAGCCTAGCGCAGAAAATCTACGGACGAGCAACTGGTGGATGTTGTTGTCCAATATAGCGGCATTTTTGCATAGCTTCACCTATCACATGACTGATATTTTGACCAATTAGTTGTAAATTTTGCAGTTGGCAATACTACCTTGCCAGCACCCCATCATCAAGAGATCTACAGTAGTTGCCATACGGCTGACCATCGCGCACGTATAAATGTACGTCTTCACAGGCAACACCCCCTGAACGTGCCTGTACTTTCGCAGGAGAGGATTACATTACCGAATCGTATAGATCTTGGCCTCCTCTTTCCAATGGTGTTTTTGTTTTTTTAGCTGTGATGAATAGTTTTTGAGATACAGAGGTTAAAAGAGCGAGCACTAGCGCCACTTGCTGGTGGTGCTAGAAGCTCGCTGCGAGTGCTAGTTGCACTCACAGCAAAAAAAAAAAAAACTGAACATGCCTGTACGTTCGCAGGATAGGCTTACATAACCAAATCTTATTGATCTTGGCCTCTCTTTCCAATGGTGTTTATGTTTTGTAGCTGTGATGAATAGTTTTTGAGATATTGCGATTAACCCTTTCATTGCTAAACGTTTGCAGCAGGCGTTAGGCGTATTTGCTGGTGGCACTAAATGCTCGCTGCGAGCTCCACCCACACTCAAATCTCCCGCGTATGAGAGTGTTCCAACAGTAATTCTCACAACACAGGATTGCCAATTGAGTGGATTTCACTAAATTTGGTGGATGTTCATGCCCAATATAGCGGCATTTTTGCATAGCTTCACCTATCACCTGACTGATTCTTTGACCAAATAGTTGTAAATATTGCAGTTGGCAATACTCCCTTGCCTGAATCTGAAGAAAAGATGTCTGCAGTTCCCTCAGTATGGCTGATCATCACGCACGCACCGACGTAAGTGTTAACATTTAACACTCCCTGAACATGCATGTACGTTCGCAAGAGAGGCATACATAACCAACTCCTATAGATCTGGACCTACTCTTTCCAATGGTGTTTTTGGTTTTTAGCTGTGATGAATAGTTTTTGAGATACAGAGGTTAAAAGAGACCCCCCATTGGGCTCCCCGACTGCGTCTGAGGGGATAGTCACGTCCGCACCGCGCGCAAGGAAAGGGTTAAAAGAGATCCCCTTCCCCCGCTGGGGTGCCCGAGTGCGCCTGAGGGAATAGTCTCGTTGCGAGCGCTTAGCAATGAAAGAGTTAATAGCACGAGAACAAGCATGATTAAACCATGGCTTTTTAGCATGAGGAGTAGAAAAAGAACGTGGAATGTATGCCTCCATTCCAGAGACAATCACCTCTGTTATTCGCTGGGCACACACAGCGGGGTCTCTCTCCTGGAAGCAGTAATCATTCCACGGGAAATCGGAAAACTACATCCTCAGGTCCTCCCAACGAGCTGAAGCAAAATGCCAGAAGCATCGCCTCTTTGGTGGGTCCAGAGGATGTACAGGAGCGATAGGACAGGATACAGAAATAAGGTTATGATCGGAGGAGCCCAACGGAGAGAACAGTTTGACAGAGTAAGCAGAAGGGTTAGAGGTAAGGAAGAGGTCTAGTATGTTGGGTCTGTCTCAAAGATGGTCGGGAATATGTGAAGGTGCTGAACCAACTGCTCTACTGTAGGTTGTTGAGGAGAGCAAAGTTGTAGGCTTGTTCACCAGGCTGGTCAGTGAAAGAGGATGAAAGCCAGAGCTGGTGGTGAACATTGAAATCTCCCAAGATGGAGATTTCAGCGAAGGGAGAGTGAGTCAAGATTGATTTCAATGTGTAATGACGTCTTAGAAATTTAGCTTAGAGAGAAGGGTGCCTGTCAGTTCTCAAATATGTAATAAAAAACTCTTTAAACAGTAATCTCTTCCCCCTTCCTTTTCATAAAATAATGTGTCCTCTTACATTTACAATAATAATCATTATCAGACAGCTCCATAATGGGGGTGGTCAGAAATGATGCTGTAAATAACCAATCAGTCAATGGATGCATAGGCCACAGGGGTGCGTCACCTTGCTCACCCTACAACCCCAAACCTGGGGGCTCCTCTGGGCAAGTCTCCATGCAGGCCCCTGTCCCATCCCAAGTACTTCATGCCAGGATCTATTGACTTGTTTAAACCACATACTCTGTGGGTGTCCCTTTGGCCTCCTCCACTCGGGGATGTCTCTTACAGATACATCTCAGTGAGCAGGGACGGCTTCTGGGTAGTGTGCCACACGTTCATATAGCTTGAGTTGCTGTTGACAAACTACGCAGGTAATAGAGGTCAAATCAGTCTCACTGAGCAGTCACTGGTTTGACACAAAGTCATTCCAGCGATATCCTTTGATTCAAGTGATGGGGCAAGGATGCAATCCTGCCTCAACCCCACATTCACAGGAAAGAAGCTATACATACACCCCACACACATACTTTACAGCACTTTCCGTCCTAGAGTACAGGCCAATCAATAGAATAGTGGTTCCTGCAGAAATCCCATTGAGTTGCAGGAGATCCCAGAGTGCCTCACAATACACTTAATCAGACACCTTAAGATCGACATAGGCTGCAAGCATCCCGTCGAAACTCACATTGGCATTCCACCAGTACGTGAGGCGCCAGGATATGATCAATTGGCGACTTGCCAGACATGAACCAGGACTGCTGAGGTCTCTGCAGCTTCAGCAGCTGGTTGCAAATTTGCATCAATAATAAATGGCAAGCACCTTTCCTGGTAGACTCAGCAGTGCAATACCACTGTAGGTGGCAACAGGCAAAGACGTGAAAACAAAAAAAAAAAAAAAAAAGTTGTAGCAGTCCTGGTGGCATCCCCTTTCCCTTTCCAGATGAGGATGACCAGCCCCATCTTGCAGTCAGGAGGAATGGCACCAGATTGCCATACAACAGTTTATACTGCATGCAACCCATGGATCATGACCTCACCTCCAGCTCTGAGCAGCTCCACACAGATGTCACAGATACCAGGTGCCTCTCCACCCTCAACTTTGCCACAACCTCTCTGACCTCATCAAGAGAGGCTTTCATTGATGGGGACCAACATCTGCCACCTGCAGTCCAGTGGCTGGAAGCTGCCTACTTGTAGGGTCTGGGTTGCACAACTGCTCAGAGTACTCAACCCAATTAGCCCTCCACCCATCCATGTCCAACACAAGACAGCTATCTGCTGTTCCGATAGTTCTAACCCATGAGGAAGGCTAGGAGAGGAGCTTCTTCAGGGCCTTCGATCTCCTCAGTGAGACTCCTGACACACTTCTCCTTGTTTCTCCTCAGAAGAGCTATTGTCCTACATGACAGACCCCTATATTGGTCCTGATTCCCAGCAAGCCTGGCAGTGCGACTCTCCTCAATATTCTCCAGCTTCTCTGCCAGGGCAAATCCACTCTTAGACATTGGGTCCTCTCCACTGCACTCCTTGACAGTTTGAAGAGTTTCACGTTTGAAGGTATCCCACAGTTCTACAGGGTTCTCAAGGATGCTGAACACGTTGAACCAATTTGAAACTATCGCTGCATACTCTTGAGCAGAGAGAGAGAGAGAGAGAGAGAGAGAGAGAGAATTTACATGGAAATTCAGACCACATAAACACTATGGTCCAGACTAGGTGATCTGTCCTTAAACCTAATAGTGAAGCAGATAAGTGAAACAATCATTCATATGGTGATGCAATCATGAAATTTGGTACATGTATTCTTCAAACCTCACTTTCAAAGCACATACCGCTGGCCACGCAAAAATTCAAGATGGCCGACTCATCTGACTGAGCCCTACTGTTATGGGTCAGATAATTGGAAGAAAAAAGACAAAAATACTGTCCATAGTAAGTGAAGATAATTTTGTCCAAAGCAGTTGCATATTAGACTTTAACTAAAATGGCGTCCAAGATGGCCACCGTTAAAGACAAATTTTGTGATATCTTGGCTATTAATAGAGCTAGACTAGTCATGTATTGGATATCCGCATCCGCATCCACGGAACATCCGCATAATTTTTCACATCCGCATCCGCATCTGCTTTTCTGATAAATGAAACATCCGCATCCGAATTTGTGCTGAAATAAACATTCGCATCTCCATCCACACCACACAAAGAGGATGTTGCAGATATATTTCATTCATTAGAGTCAAAGACTTTGAGATCACAATGCAGACTACAGAGTACAGAGCTTGCAAAGTTGAAGAAAATTAATTAATGCTTGCTAATTTTCTCCTAAAATTACACCTTCTATTCATTTCCTTTCAAATCTACTAAACCTAATGTGTCAAGAATTTTCCGGAAGTGCAGAAGGAAGGAGATTATTTTACATAGTAACTATGTAGTATGTATGTATCACGTAAATTTGTAAAAGTATGTATGTATGTATTGAACTGTGTAACTGTGTGTACAGTCGTGGCCATTGTCTCTCGGACGCCAGAGCTGGGCTCTTTGCTTTTCTAATCTTTTCAAATTTTTACAAATTCATCATCCATAGCCACCTCACTCTCCCTGTACCTGCCTTCCTCGACCCTCCTCGTCCCCGTCTTAACCGCCCCAAAATTTCTTCTGATGAGAGTGTGAGGTCAGCCCCTGAGGACAGGTGACACACACACACACACACACACACACACACACACACACACACACTCTCTCTCTCTCTCTCTCTCTCTCTCTCTCTCTCTCTCTCTCTCTCTCTCTCTCTCTCTCTCTCAGGAAGACAGGAAGAGAAAAGAAAGAAAGAGAAAACAAGAGAAAGTAAAAGAAGAGAAAGAAAAGAAGCAAAAAAAGAAAGAAAAAGAATGAAAGAAAGACAAATAAAAAAAAGATAGAGACAAAGAAAGAAAAAGACTGAAAGAAAGAGGATAAAGATTTACATAGAATTACATAGAAAATCAGACCACACAGACCCCATGGTCCAGACTAGGTGGTCTGTCCTTAAACCTAAGTGATTCTACATTAATCAGAAGGCTCCAAAACGTTGCATTTCAACTCTAGTTAATATTAAGTTGAAGGAAGTGACGGTCGAGCTTGTTTTTGAAGGAGTCAATCGTGTTACACTGGACCACTGATGGTGGGAGCTTATTCCATTCTCGCATTACAACGTTGGTGAAGAAAAATTTGGTGCAGTCTGAATTTACTTGTCTACATTTGAGTTTTATGCCATTGTTCCTCGTTCGCAAAGTGTCATCGATCATAAACAATGTTGATCTGTCTACATTCGTAAAACCATTAAGTATTTTAAAACATTCGATCATTTTTCCTCGGAGGCGACGTTTCTCGAGAGAGAACATGTTAAGGGTGGAAAGCCTTTCTTCGTAGGATTTGTTGCGCAAGGAAGGGATCATTTTTGTTGCCCGACGCTGAACACCTAATTTAGCAATGTCCTTTGCATGGTGGGGAGACCAAAACTGTACCACATATTCCAAGTGGGGTCTGACTAAACTATTGTAGAGTGGAAGTATTACATCTTTCCTCTTGAATAAAAAGTTTCGTTTAATAAAGCCCAACATTCTGTTCGCTTTATTTGCTGCATTGATGCATTGCTGTGAGAATTTGAGGTTTGACGCGATTTTGATCCCCAAGTCCTTAACGCATTGAATGCTTCTGAGTTTAACGCCGCGCATTTTGTAATCGAACTTCTTATTAACCCTTTCCTTGCGCACGGTGCGGACACGACTATCCCCTCAGGTGCAGTCTCGCAGCCCAATGGGGTGTCTCTTTTAACCCTTTCATTGCTAAACGCTCGCAGCGAGCGTTAGGCATATTTGCTGATGGCGCTAAACGCTCGCTGCGAGCTCCACCCGCACTCAAATTTCCCGTGTATGAGAGTGTTCCAACACTAATTTTCACAACACAGGATTGCCAATTGAGTGGGTTCTTCACTAAATTTGGTGGAAAATCATATCAGCCCAGCGTGGCAAATCTACGGACAAGTAACTGGTGGATGTTCTTGCCCAATATAGCGGCATTTTTGCATAGCTTCGCCTATCACCTGACTGATTCTTTGACCAAACAGTTGTAAGTATTGCAGTTGGCAATACTCCCTTGCCAGAGTCTGAAGGAGAGATGTCCCCAGCTCCCTCAATATGGCTGATCATCACGCACGCACCGACGTAAGTGTTAACATTCAACACTCCCTGAACGTGCATGTATGTTCCCAAGAGAGGCATACATAACCAACTCCTATAGATCTGGACCTCCTCATTCCAGTGGTGTTTTTGGTTTTTAGCTGTGATGAATAGTTTTTGAGATACAGAGGTTAAAAGAGACCCCCCATTGGGCTGCCCGACTGCGCCTGAGGGGATAGTCGGCGTCAAGACCGCGCAAGTAAAGGTTTAACCACTGTATCTCAAAAACTTTTCATCACAGCTAAAAACCAAAAACACTATTGGAAAGAGGAGATCCAGATCTGTACATGCACGTTCATGGAGTGTTGAATGTTAACACTTACGTCGGTGCGTGCAGGATGATCAGCCATATTGAGGGAACTGCAGACATCTCTCCTTCAAATTCTGGCAAGGGAGTATTGCCAACTGCAATATTTACAACTACAGTACTCTCTCGATTTTCACGCTTGCTTCATTCCGAAGGTATAGCGCTAAACTCGAGGATCGCGAAACTCAAGGTATTGAAATACATGAAAAAGCATTTATAGGTTCCGACCCGTGGAAAAAGATTACTTTTTTTTCGACGACTCCCTTGTTATCACAATTTTTTCGACTTTACTCCCTTGTTATCTCAAAATACGTACCTTGGTAATAGGCAGCAAATGAGAAGTGAGAACAGGTCGTTTTGAAGCCGCAGTTGAAGGCGGCTTCCTTACAATTGGCTGACAGTTCTGAATACACGCTTGTGATCCACGTGGTGTCGTCTGCTAAAGTAAGGGCAGTTGCTCACGGTCACCCGTGGGACAGCCAGACAAACCTATATTTTTTGGTCGTTTTCTGTGTTATGATATAATCTGCTAACTCTTTCTGTTAGAAATCATTAAATCACTAATATCATGATTGACATTTCAATGCCTATTGAACGTAAACTGCCGCCACAGCCGCAAAATAGCTTGCAGAGAGGTTCAACTTGCTTACTGCTTCCATATTTTCCTCACCGCTCACAAAGACCACAAGCGGACAAACTAGAACAAATCCAGGCAAATTAACACTTTTAATGCTGTGTATTCCCACAGCGCGCATGCGTGGTGGACAGCAAAATGACTAATTTCAGTGGGCAGATATTTCTCGCAACACCGGCCAGTGTATAGTGGACCTTCTTCTTCTTCTTTTGACCTGTAATGTTTTGTATCGCTTCTTAGGTCCTCCTTCTCCACACTTTTATACTTCACAAAATGCACGTAGGGCCGCTTTCACAGTCATTTTGTTTGTTTTGATCGTTATCTGTGGCAGGGATTGCTGCTCTAGTATTTCCACGTGAAACTGGCCGATGGTTAGTGGCGGCACACCTTACCACACACTCTCAACACCTGTCGCTTTCTCTGCAGCCGCCACTACCCCATCGGCCAGTTTCACGTGGAAAACAATAGCGTCGATCGCTGCCATTGGTAACGATCAAAACAAGCAGTGACTGTGAAAGTGGCCCTTATTTATTTCACACACCTATACACTTCACCCTGAACTTAGGTGGTTTCTGTTTTTTTCTTTCCCTGATTTTGCTTTTCTTTGCCCTTTTGCTATTATTTTGCACTATTACTTTTCACCATCGCTGCCATGCATTACAGGTCAAAAGAAGAAGAAGAGGCAAACAACACCAGGAGATCTACAATATTCATAGACTTGAGAAAAAAAGTTTTTTGGACTGTGGTTAGACAGCACAGGGTGTTCTCTCATCTTGTTAATCAAGTAGTAAGCAAAGCAGCTCTGCCAGTCCATTTTACAAGTCTCTTGGTGGGCCATCTTCCACTGCTCCTCACTCCTCAGCCACTGCCATCGTCTGTTTGTTTACATGCAGCCGTTCGGTACCCACGTGCCCACGCTCGTACTCACAACCGTTTTCAATTCATAAGGACAACCAACAACTCGCTCCCGGTTAGGCATACGGGCAACCGCGGTTGCCCATAGCCCCAATTGTTGGACACCGCCTTTTAAGGCAGCACGCATGACGCCTACGGTAGGTAGACATGACCCGTACATGTCAAAGCAGCGCGAAACTCGTGGCGGTAATGCGCGAAAGTCGTGATGGTAAGAATTTAGGATTAAGCGCTAAACTCGAGGATTGCGAAACTCGGATAGCACGAAACTCGAGAGGGTACTGTATTTGGTCAAAGAATCAGTCAGGTGATAGGTGAAGCTATGCAAAAATGCCGCTATATTGGGCAAGAACATCCACCAGTTACTCGTCCGTAGATTTGCCGCGCTGGGCTGATATGATTTTCCACCAAATTTAGTGAAGAACCCACTCAATTGGCAATCCTGTGTTGTGAGAATTAGTGTTGGAACACTCTCATACGCAGGAGATTTGAGTGCAGGTGGAGCTCGCAGCGAGAGTTTAGCACCACCAGCAAATACAGGTAACTCTCGATTTACGCGAGTTTGGTTTACGCGTTTTTTAAATAACGCGGGGTCCAAAATCCAAATAAATTTTTAATTTAGGCGTTTTTTTTTTCACTTATACGCGATATTTTATGGAGTGGCCACCAGATGTCTCACGCAACTGGACTCACACGGCCACACAGCTGAGCTCAGTTCTTCCTGCGCGCCACTTTAACAACAATACAGTACCTACGCTGCCACGCTACTCGGCAATAGGGGTGGGCAGGTACCGGTATCAGTACCTGTACTAACGCGGTACCAGCAATACGGTACGGTACTGGTACCAGGCTGCTCGGTACCGGTACCAATACTAGCCAGCCCCTCATGGTGTCCCTCATTTCTTCCTCACACGAGAGAGGCTGAAAATGAGTGCCCGAGTGGATATCCCGGTTCTGGTGACACGCGGCATGCAGCTGTTTGTTGTGTGGGTGTGGTTGTGTGGTTTGTAAACAGTGCAAATGGCGGCCGGGCTGGGATTGCGTGAAATAACTCCTCGTACAAGACTCATGATGTACAGTTTCTGATATCATATTCACCCCATTATTCTCACTAATATTGATAATTAATAATGAACACATGGACATTTTTTTCCAATATGATTTTTTATGTAGCTTGTACTGCTCCTTAGTCATACAATCTTAAGCCACCTGTGACATCAAGATCAAGATCATACAAATGGCGCCCGACGGAAAAACGGGATAACAGCAAGGCATGGACGATCTTCCACCGATTTAGTCTTTGTATAGTAGTTATTAGATCGCCCTGTATTCTATGGTAACATATTATAGGACAGCTATGGACTATGAAGGATTATAAACAATAATAAAGGTAAGTTTGCCGTTGTTATTGGATAAGACGAAAAACGGACCCCTAAAAACATCCCAAAGAAGAAAAAAATCATTAAAAATTTGTACATTTAGCGTATAACGCGCAGGGCTAAACTTTCAGGCATTTTTTATGTGAAAAAATGCGCGCTATACGCCGAAAATTACGGTATTTATTTTTCGACAAAAAACTACCTCTTGTTTGATTTACATCGTTTTTGAATTACGCGACCTCTTCAAGAACGCAACACTCGCGTAAATCGAGAGTTACCTGTACGCCTAACGCTCGCTGCGAGCGCTTAGCAATGAAAGGGTTAAGAGAGAGAAGAAAGAAAAAGAAAGAAAGTAGAGAAACAAAGAAAGAAAGAAGATTATAAATAAATAAAGAGACAAAGAATGAAAGAAAAAAAATATGGAAAGAAAGAAAGAGATAGAAAGTAATGAGATAAAGAACGTAAGAAAGAAAGGAGAAAAAAAATGAGAAAGAAAGAATTTTAATGAAAAATATATAGACAGAAAGAGAGACAGACAATAAGATAAAAAGAAAGAGAGGTAAAGATAGAATGATTTGAAAAGAGAAAAGGAGAAAGAAAAAAGAAAGTGGAAAAAAGAAAGAGAAAGACAGAAAGACAGAAATAATGAGAAAGAAGGAAAATACATAGACAGAAAGAAAGGGCCTCTCCTTAATCCACCACCTCCTATTGTCTCCTGGGATGTGTAGGTGTGTGTAGAAAGGGAAGGGTGAGATGTGGGGGCGGGGGGAGTGGGGAGGGTTGCGGTGACAGGCTCAGAGCGAACTTCAAGGGAAAGGCTGAGGAAGTGGGAATCTCCCTCCTGCCCAGCCAAAAGTGTCAGAGTGACAACAGCCCCGACTGTACTATATGTAATATTGGGTAGGTATGAAAGCCTGGCCGGCAGAGAGAGAGAGAGAGAGAGAGAGAGAGAGAGAGAGAGAGTTCTGCGCGTGACCCCGAAAAGAGAGGTCGCACCGCTCCTGCTACTCCCCGGGCAAGGGCAAGTCAGGTTAAGCCCAGCTTCGTTCCGAGGCGCCCTGGGTGTCATGGACCACAACCCCCTCCCCGCTCTTCTCCTCGATCTCCATCTGCATGATGAACCCCTGTGCAGTGGCATCGTGAGGGGGGGGCGGCATATGTCCGCGGTGCAATACTTCGGGGGCGCCAAAGTGAAGAAGGTCAATCAGATTTTTGTTCCGCATCCTGGTAACACACAACATGTGTGGCTGAAACTCGTCATAAAGCTTTAAAATTACAAAATGCAGTACAGTACCCTCTCGAGTTTTGCGCTTGCTTCATTCCGAAGGTATAGCGCAAAACTCGAGTATCGTGAAACTCGAGGTATTGAAGTACATGAAAAAGCGCTTATTGGTTCCAGCCCGTGGAAAAAAATACTTTTTTTTTTCCGACTTGTCTCCCTTGTTATCAATTTTTTTTCGACTTTACTCTCTTGTTATCTCAAAATACGTACCTTGGTAATAGGCAGAAAATGCGAAGTGAGAACAGGTCGTTCTGAAGCCGCAGTTGAAGGCGGCTGCCTTACAATTGGCTGGCAGTTCTGAATACACGCTTGTGATACACGTGGTGTCGTCTGCTAATGTAAGGGTGGTTGCTCGCGGTCACCCGTGTACAGTTGACAAACCTATAGCTTCTGGTAGTTTTTTGTGTGTTATGGTATAATCTGCTAACTCTTTGTTATATATCATCAAATTACTAACATCATGATTGACTTTTCAATGCCTATTGAACGTAAACTGCCGCCGCAATCGCAAAATAGCTCGCAGAGAGGTTCAACTTGCTTACTGCTTCCATATTTCCCTCAACGCTCACAAAGACCACAAGCGGACAAAAAAGAACAAATCCAGGCAAATTAACACTTTTAATGCTGTGTATTCCCACAGCGCACATGCATGGTGGACAGCAGAATGACTAATTTCAGTGGGCAGATATTTCTCGCAACACTGGCCAGTGTAGTGGACCTTCTTCTTTTTCTTTTGACCTGTAATGCTTTGTATCGCTTCTTAGGTCCTCCTCCTCCACACTTTTATACTTCACAACATGCACTTAGGGCCGCCTTCACAGTCATTTTGTTTGTATTGATCGTTACCAATGGCGGCGATCGCCGCTCTAGTATTTCCACGTGAAACTGGCCGATGGGTAGTGATGTGATGTGATGGTGTCAGAGGTATTGCCTTTACAACGGCACCTCGTGGCGGCTGCGGGGTTAGCCTCGCCCCGCACCTTACCACACACTCTCAACACCTGCCGCTTTCTCTGCAGCCACCACTACCCCAAAGGGCAATTTCACGTGGAAAACTATAGCAGTGATCGCCGCCATTGGTAACGATCAAAACAAACAAAACGACTGTGAAAGTGGCCCTTATTTACTTCACAGTGCACACTTATACACTTCACCCTGAACTTAGGTGTTTTTCTGTTCCTTTCTTTCCCTGGTTTTGGTTTTCTTTGCCCTTTTGCTATTTTTCACTGTTACTTTTCACCTTCGCTGCCATGCATTACAGGTCAAAAGAAGAAGAAGAGGAAAACATCACTGGGAGATCTACAATTTTCATAGACTCAAGAAAAAAGTTTTTTGGACTGTGGTTCCCCAGCACGGGGTGTTCTCTTATCTTGTTAATCAAGTAGTAAGCAAAGCAGCTCTGCCAGTCCATTTTACGAGTCTCTTGGTGGGCCATCTTCCACTGCTCCTCACTCCTCAGCCACTGTAGTTGTCTGTTTGTTCACATACAGCCGTGAGGTACCCATGCTCATACCCACAACCGTTTTCCATTCATACGGACAACCAACAACTCGCTCCCGGTTAGGCATATGGGCAACCGCGGTTGCCCATAGCCCCAATGGTTGGACACCGCCTTTTAAGGCAGCACGCATGACGCCGACGGTAGGTAGACGTGACCCGTACATGTCAAAGGAGTGCAAAACTCGTGGCGGTAATGCGCGAAAGTTGTGATGGTAAGAATTTAGGACTAAGCGCTAAACTCGAGGATCGTGAAACTCGGAGAGCGTGAAACTCGAGAGGGTACTGTATAGTGTAACAAAAGCAGCTAACATCTTGCAATAGGTAGGCAGTGGCTGAGTGGTTAGTGTGCGGGCCTAGCATTCATGGCGCCATGGACAATATCAGTTCAAATTCCCACACTACCACCTGGGATTTTTCAGTCACCGCCGAGTGGCCTAAGACTACCCACATGCTGTCCAGAAGACCACCCATCAACCCGGACTCTAGAAGATACCGTCCAAGTGAATCAAAAATGAGTTCCGGGGAGCAGCATGAGCCAAGCATAACTGGCGCCACTATAAAAAAAATTGCCTGCGCCATGAGGGGCTTGGGACGACCACCAGGCCCAAGAAGAAAGCCTACCGGCGCTAGATGCCGAGATGTAAAAAAAAAAAAGAAAAAAGGTGCTATTTATTGAATTACAAAAATCATGAACACATCTGCATCCGCATCCGTGAGGATGTCATAATTTGATATCCACATCTGCATCCACAGTTTGGTAGAAGCTGATATCCGCATCCGCAAAATATGTAAATATGACATCCGCATACACATCCGCGAATCTCTAAAATCTGACATCTGATACATGACTAAGCTAGACATCTAATCCTACGTTTTTGGGGTCAGAGAATTAGATAGACTTGTCACATTAACCCATCAGGGTCATATGTGACTAGACAAAGTGAAGGAAGATTATATCGTAGGAAACGGCCTAATTCACACCATTTATACATATCCATGAGTACAAATAACATTAGTAAAAATACCAGAGAATCAAAAACTCACACCTCACATTTGCAAGTGCACAGAGCTGTACAGGAGAGACCCAGCCTGTAGTACTTGCACCTGCCACAACAGTCTGATTTACAGCCACATTTGGTCAGCTGTTCACAACTCTTGGCTATGGGGGAGTTGGCTGTCCAGAAGACATGCCATTCTTCACCAACCTTCTGCAATCCTCAGTCAGCAGGACTCTCTGCTTCTGGTTGACACTGGGTTGCCTGGGCCCACACACAACCAGCCTGGAAGGCAGCACGTCTAGTGTGCTGGAGCTGCAGAGCTGCTCTGGTTGGTGGAATGGCCTCGTAAGGCCTTTGTTTTCTGGCAAACATGTCAAGCCTGGCCTCATCCACAGTTGTAGCAGTGCTGGACCTGTAATACATCAGTATGACAGACCTCTCCAGTATCTCCAGGTCACCATCTTCCACTGTAAGAGGGTATACTGGCTCAGCTTGGAGAAGACAGGAGAGGCCTCTGGACAAACATCCCATGTCTGCCAGGCAGTTTTCTTTCCCTTGTTGCAGAAGGCTGAAACAGTGTCAGCCTGTGAAGGCATGAAAGAATAACGTGCCTTTAGTCTTCTCCTGCCCCATATAGCGACACAGGCCATGCACACTGATCTAGCGCAGGCTTTGACCTTGACCAAATGCCACCCATAACTGCTCTAGCCCCAAACTCTGAAGGGTTGGAAATAAAGATGTTACAAGGAAATTGAAAACACTGGTTTGTAAGCAATTTAATATCATTTTTAAACAAAATCAAAATTCAGTGTTGCCTTCCCCGCCTGAGGAACAGCCTGAAGTCGACTTGGGTAGGAGTTGAGGACCGTCTTAACATGTTTCTCCAACTTCTGAGAGAGAATAGAGTGGCAGGAGGTTCCTGAAGCATGAGGGTTTCCACACAGTCCTTCAGGATGGATCCCATGTGCTCGCACACGTTGAGATCAGGTGAGTTTCTGGGCCACTCGGCATTGCCAAAGAAATCGACATTGGCCCGGAAACTCGCCTCATCTCAACGTGTGTGAACACATGGGAGGACCGTGTGGAAACCCTCATGCTCCAGGAACCTCCTGCCACTCTATTCTCTCGTCAGGAGTTGGAGAAACATGTTAAGATGGTGCTCCAAATACGACACCGCTCTTTTCGAGTCGCTCCTCATCTCCTACCCATATCGACTTCAGGCTGTTCCTCAGGCCGGGGGAGGCAACACTGAATTTTTATTTTGTTCACAAAGATGTAGTATTAAATTGCCTACAAACCAGTGTTTTCAATTTCCTTGTGTCATTTTTACTTTAGACTGGGGATGGGGGGGTCAATCATTGTGTGGCACCTTTTACTGTATAGTAGCTAATTGATATGGGGCTGTTAGAAAGCATTTGGGACACTAAATTAAACTACACTGCAACTAATAGTATAAATACTACAGCAGTAGTACAGCAAAATCAGTTGACACTGAACCCCATGCTGAGTTACACAGCAGTGATGTCACCAGTACGTGTGCCCTGGTTGTGTGTTGACATCACTCTTTTACATTTGCAAGATCTCATCACTGCCTCAGTCCTGTACCAACAAATGTGAAAATGGCTCCATTGGATTCTCTGACCCAAAGAATGTATGTGGACACCAAAAAAGCATGTATAATATGTTCAGTAGTTGCTTAGATATGAACAATTTAAATTAACCCTTTCAATGCCTACGAGGCGCCACACAAGCCCCACAATGGGCTAAGTAGGCGTCCGAAGCCACAGTAGCATATAATATGACGCCTACGTAGGTGTCATATTTCTATTCTGTTTCTTCTTCTATTGAGTTGTCCCTTATTTTGTGTTGGTTTCTAAGTAAAGACGCTGTCATTGAAATCCTATTGCTCCTCCCACCATCAGTGTTCCCACCAATCACAAAAAATGAGCTACAGTATGCACCGCCTTCTTCCCGCCTTGTGTCTAAAATTAGGAAGTCTCATTGGCTCTCTCTCTCTCTCTCTCTCTCTCTCTCTCTCTCTCTCTCTCTCTCTCTCTCTCTCTCTCTCTCTCTCTCTCTCTCTCTCTCTCTCTCAGACACCGAGGCGCCGACACCATCACGTCTCGCCCACCTCTCTCTCTCTCTCTCTCTCTCTCTCTCTCTCTCTCTCTCTCTCAGCATTGCCTAATTTTGAAATAATGCATTGCCTAATTTTGAAATAAAGCATTGCCTAATTTTGAAATAACAACCGATGAAGTCCTTAAAGCTCTCCATTCACTTAAAACAAATAAAAGTCCTGGACCTGACAAAGTATATCCAACTCTGCTGAAAGAAACGAAGAGCGAAATACTCTCCTCCCTCACAACCGTATTCAATATGTCCTGCGACAAGGCATCGTCCTTCAGATTGGAAAAAGGCTAACGTGACACGATTTTCAAGAAAGGAGAAAAAAGTACCAGGTAATTACAGGCCCATTAGTCTAACTTCGGTTGTAGGTAAGCTACTTGAGGGCATAATTAGAGACAAAATTGTGAGTTACCTTGAAAGCCACTCATTGATTGGGGACTCACAACATGGCTTCCGAAACAAAAGATCCTGCCTATCAAACCTATTAACCTTTATAACGACCTCTTCACTGTTTATGACGTAACCAAATCACTGGACGTAGTCTATCTTGATTTCAGAAAGCGTTTGATAAAGTCCGCATCATAAATTACTTTACAAATTAAAGCAAATAGGTATTGACGGTCAAGTAAACCAATGGATCGCGAATTGGTTGAGCAACAGACAACAAAGAGTAGTGATTGACGGATTTAACTCAGAGTGGGCGCCGGTCGCTAGTGGCATCCCTCAGGGCTCGGTCCTTGGCCCAGTGCTCTTCATTATTTACATCAACGACGTGGATGTTGGACTCAATAACCGCATTAGTAAATTTGCAGACGACACAAAGATTGGTAACTCGGTTCTCACTGACGAAGACAGGCAAAGCCTCCAAGAGGATTTGCACAAAATTTCAGCTTGGTCGGATAGATGGGAGATGCCCTTTAACGTAGACAAGTGCCAGGTCCTTCAAGTTGGAACGAGGAATAAGAAGTTCGAATACGAAATGCGCGGCGTTAAACTCAAAAGCGTTCAATGCGTCAAAGACTTGGGGGTCAAAATCGCGTCAAACCTCAAATTCTCACAGCAATGCATCGATGCAGCAAATAAAGTTTAACAGAATGTTGGGCTTCATTAAAAGAAACTTTGTATTCAAGAATAAAGATGTAATACTCCGCTCTACAACAGTTTAGTCAGACCCCACTTGGAATATGCGGTACAGTGTTGGTACCCACACCATGCAAAGTATATTTCTAAAGTAGAAGTTGTTCATCTTCGGGAAACTAAAATTATACCTACCTTGAGCAACAAATCCTACTACGAAAGGATTTCTATACTGAACATGTTCTCTCTTGAGAAACGTCGCCTCGAGGAAAATTGATCGAATGTTTTAAAATACTTAATGGTTTCACGAATGTAGACAGATCAACATTGTTTATGATCGATGACAGTCTGCGACGAGGAACAATGGTGTAAAACTCAGATGTAGACAAGTAAATTCAGATTGCACCAAATTTTTCTTCACCAACGCTAGTGCGAGAATGGAATAAGCTTCCACCATCAGTGGTCCAGTGTAACACGATTGACTCCTTCAAAAACAAGCTCGACCGTCACTTCCTTCAACTTAATATCAACTAGAGCAGAAATGCAACGTTTTGGAGTCTTCTGATTAATGTAAAATCACTTAGGTTTAAGGACAGACCACCAAGTCTGGACCATGGGGTCTGTGTGGTCTGATTTTCTATGTAAATCTATGTAAATCTCTCTCTCTCTCACACACACACACACACACACACACACACACACACACACACGTACATGTACACGCATACATTGTCTGTGATGACAAAGGAGTATCCGGCAGCTCTCTGACTGATGATAACAGAGTTGTATTTGCTGATAATTTCTTGACATTCTTCCTCCTCTACACAATCATCTGCTTTCTCTATTTCTTTCCCCCTTGCCCCTTTCTCCCCTTTCTTTATTTCGCTTTTTTTTTATTTCGCGTTGACGCAATTTATATTATGCATAGCAGGTATATGTTGACTCATCGTGTATGCTGCTTTGCAAATATGGGATACAACGAGATACAAGGCGACAAGCAGATACATGCCGGCTCAGGTTTCCTGCGCGTGGCTGAGCACGCCGTATATCAGCCAGGCGGGCTTTTTGAACATCCGGCGTGAGGGGGTTAATGGAGGCCATCTTGGATGCCATTTTAAAATTCCAATTATAGACTCACTATAACAATAATTAAAACAGTGATTCTCATTAATCTGGTTAGCAAGAAACAGTTTTCTCTTAAAAATGTTCACCAGGTAATAATAGAAAATTTAATTTAAGTAATATATGATCAGGCACGGCAGCCATCTTGAAAAATGACCGCCATCTTAGATTTTTGCGTGGCCAGCGGTATTTCTGAGAAGAGCGGACCTTGAAGGATACATGTACCAAATTTCATGCTTGCATCACCATTTGAACAATTCTTTTGAAATATGCAATAATCTGCTGCACTATAAGTGATTCTACATTAACCCGGTAGCAGTAGGGATCATGTTTCTTAATGGTCCCTCTAAGCAAGAAAAATGAGAAAAAATCATCACTCACACAAACCATTTCATATTATATATCAAAGCATTTGTGATCAGTTTATGCATCATCTATTTTTGGGGGTTTCTATCATGACACAAATTTGGCCCGTCACTGCTACACGGTAAAGCCACAAATTTGGCCCGTCACTGCTACACGGTAAAGCCACAAATTTGGCCCGTCACTGCTACACGGTAAAGCCACAAATTTGGCCCATCACTGCTACACGGTAAAGCCACAAATTTGGCCCGTTGCTGCTACCGGGTTAATTAATCAGATAGCTCCAAAACTTTGCTTTTCCACTTTAGTAAATATTAAGTTAAAGGAAGTGTCAGTCAAGCTTGTTTTTAAAGGAGTCAATCATGTTACACTGGACCACTGAAGGTGGGAGCCTGTTCCATTCACACAGTTCAGTGTTGATGAAGAAAAATTTGGTGCAGTCTAAATTCACTTGTTTACATCTAAGTTTTGTGCCATTATTTCTCGTTTGCATAGTGTCATCGATCATAAACAATATTGATTTGTCCTTAGTCATAAAGCCATTAAGTATTTTAAAACGTTCGATCAGTTTTCCTCGGAGGCGATGTTTCTCAATAGAAAATATGTTAAGGGTTAAGAGCCTTTCATCATAAGGTTTGTTGCGCAAGGGAGGAATCATTTTTGTTGCCTGACGTTGAGCACATTCTAATTTAGCAATGTCCTTTGCATGGTGGGGAGACCAAAACTGTACCACATATTCCAAGTGGGGTCTGACTAAACTATTGTAAAGCAGAAGTATTACTTCTTTATTATTTAATAAAAGGTTTCTTTTAATGAAGCCTAGCATTAAGAACATAAGAACATAAGAACGCAGGAGTCTGCAAGAGGCCGGCAGGCCTGTACGAGGCAGCTCCTTTGACCCTAAGCTCCCGTGTATCTAACCCCACCTAATATCGCTGTCCATGAATTTATCTAGTCTATTTTTTAATGTGACAATTGTATTGGCACTCACCACATGACTGCTAAGCCTATTCCACTCATCCACCACCCTGTTAGTAAACCAATTTTTGCCTATGTCCCTGTTGAATCTGAATTTATCCAGTTTAAACCCGTTACTTCGTGTCCTACCCGGTTCTCTTACCAACAAAACCTTATGAATGTCTCCCTTATTAAAGCCCTTCATCCATTTATAAACCTCGATCATGTCTCCACGCACCCTTCGCCTTTCTAGAGAATGCAAGTTTAACTGTTTGAGTCTTTCCTCGTATGGCAAGTTTCTCAACCCCTGAATCATCTTAGTCATCCTCCTCTGCACCGATTCTAACATTTTGATATCCATTCTATAGTAGGGTGACCAGAACTGAACCGCATAGTCAAGATGAGGTCTAACTAATGCTAAATATAGTTTGAGGAAGACTTCGGGGCTTCTGTTGCTTACGCTCCTTGAAATAAATCCCAGTACCCTATTTGCTCGATTTCTAGCTTGAATGCATTGTGCCCTTGGACGGAGATCAGAGCTTTATTTGCTGCGTCGATGCATTGCTGTGAGAATTTTAGGTTAGACTTGATTTTGACACCCAGGTCCTAGACGTATTGAACGCTTTTAAGTTTAATGCCATGCATTTCATAATTGAACCTTTTATTTCTTGTTCAAACTTGAAGAACCTGGCACTTATTTACATTATAGGACATCTCCCATCTATCATACCAAGTTGAAATTTTATGCAAATCCTCTTGGGCTTTGCCTGCATATGTCAGTGAGAACCGAGCTACCAATCTTTGTGTCGTCTGCACATTTACTAATGAGATTATTGATTCCAACATCCACATTGTTGAGATAAATAATGAAGAGCATTAGGCCAAGAACCGAGCCCTGAGGGATGCCATTAGTGACCGGCGCCCACTCTGAGTTAAATCCATCGATCACCACTCTTTGTTGTCTGTTGCTCAACCAATTCGCGATCCATTTGTGTACTTGACCGTCAGTACCTATTTGCTTTAATTTATAAAGTAATTTATGGTATGGATCTGTATCAGTCACTTTCTGGAAATCAAGATAGACTACGTTCAGTGATTTGGTTATGTCATAAACTGAGAAGAGGTCGTTATAAAAGACCTGTAGGTTTGATAGGCAGGATATCTTGTTACGGAAGCTATGTTGTGAATCTTTAATTAATGAGTGGTTTTCAAGGTAACTCACACTTTTGTATCTAATTATGCTGTCAAATAGTTTACCTTCAACTGAAGTTAGACGAATGAGAGAGAGAGAGAGAGAGAGAGAGAGAGAGAGAGAGAGAGAGAGAGAGAGATTTACATAGATATTCAGACCACACAGACCCTACAATCCAGATTAGGTGGTCTATCTTTAAATTATATTAAATTATGCCATCATGACTGCTTTTCTACTTTAGTAAATATTAAATTGAAGGAAGTGTTGGTTGAGCTTGTTTTTAAATGAGTCAATCAACATGATTGACTCGTTTAAAAACAAGCTCACTCAACACTTCCTTCAACTTAATATTTTCTAAAGTAGACATGCAAAGTCTTGATAGCATTTGATTTGATATATGGGTGAGGGGGTGGGGGGCAGTACGAACCAAGCAAGATGGCACATCCATGAACACTTGCCCGGGCCATAACAGGCAGGGGTCAACCATCAGGCCTCATCAAGAAAGCAGAAACGTAAAATCAATGATAAAAAATCAATTGCAATGTTAGACTCTTAAGTTATTGAGAAATATATCTTAACAGTAGAATCATTTCGCACAAGCCACTCTTCATTGCACCCTCTGAAATTCCACCTGGCAGTCCCTACGGTTGCAGGCACCCCAGCTTGGGAATCCCTTTGCTACCACTATTTCCATGTTAACTGCTGCTTTAGAACTTGCTAACTGTATGCTTTCACCATTCATGTGGCTTCACTAAAGAAGACTCTCTACTCTAGCCCATCCCTTTGCTGTTCAATCTCCCTATTTAAGAATTAACTAGCATCTTCATTCTTTCATCCCTATTACTGGTAAACTGGAACAGCCTTCTTTGGGGTCTGTATTTCCTCCTTCCTGTGACCTGAACATTTTCAAGAGGGAGCATCAAGACTCCTCCATAACTAGAAATTACTCAGTTAGGACCTTTTTACTCCTGAGGACTTTTTTTTTTTTTTTTTTCTTTTTTTTTTCCTATTATGTGTATTACCCTTGATTGCCTCCTCTGCGTTAAAAAGAACAACAGAGTCCACTGACTTCCTGAAGATGGTCAGTATAATGTTGATGACCTATCCAGTCCTCTAATCAAGTCTTTTTTTTTTTTTTTTTACAACAAAGGAGGCAGCTCAAGGGCACACAAAAAAAGGAAACAATAATAATAAAAAAAAGCCCACTACTCGCTGCTCCTAAAAAAGAATCAAAAGAGGTGGCCGAAAGAGGTCAATTTCGGGAGGAGAGGTGTCCTCATACCCTTCTCTTGAAAGAGTTCAAGTCGTAGGCAGGAGGAAATACAGATGAAGGAAGATTGTTCCAGAGTTTACCAGCGTGAGGGATGAAAGAGTGAAGATGCTGGTTAACTCTTGCATAAGGGGTTTGGACAGTATAGGGATGAGCATGAGTAGAAAGTCATGTGCAGCGGGGCCGCGGGAGGGGGGAGGCATGCAGTTAGCAAGTTCAGAAGAGCAGTCAGCGTGGAAATATTGATAGAAGATAGAAAGAGAGGCAACATCGCGACGGAATTTAAGAGGTAGAAGACTATCAGTAGGAGGAGGAGAGCTGATGAGACGAAGAGCCTGTGTTAGAAGAGCTGTGTGAGTGGAGCCCCCCCACACGTGAGATGCATACTCCATACGAGGGTGGACAAGGCCCTGTATATGGAAAGCAACTGCGCAGGGAAGAAGAACTGGCGGAGACGATACAGAACGCCCAACCTCGAGGAAGCTGATTTAGCGAGAGAGGAAATGTGAAGTTTCCAGTTGAGATTTTGAGTTAAGGATAGACCAAGGATGTTTAGTGTTGAAGATGGTGATAGCTGAGTGTTGTCGAAGAATAGGGAATAGGTGTTTGGAAGATTGTGTCGAGTTGATAGGTGGAGAAATTGAGTTTTTGAGGCATTGAAGGACACAAGGTTCCTTCTGCCCCAATCGGAAATGATAGCAAGGTCTGAGGTTAAGCGTTCTGCAGCCTCCAGTCTGGAGTCGTGTACTTCTGGTTGTGATGGTCTTCGATTGAAAGAAGTTGAATAATGCAAAGTGGAGTCATCGGGTATGAGTGGACAGGACAGTTTGTTATGGAAAGAAGATCATTGATGAATAACAGGAAGAGAGTGGGTGATAGGACAGAACCCTGTGGAACACCACTGTTGATAGGTTTAGGGGAAGAAGAGTGACCGTCTACCACCGCAGAGATAGAATGGCCGGAAAGGAAACTGGAGATAAAGGAACAGAGAGAGGGATAGAACCAAAAGAGGGCAGTTTAGAAAGCAAAGACTTGTGCCAGACTCTATCGAAGGCTTTCGATATGTCTAGCGCAACAGAGAAAGTTTCACCGAAATGGCTAAGAGAGGATGACCAAGAGTCAGTTAAGAGAGCAAGAAGATCGCCAGTAGAACGCCCCTTGCGGAATCCATACTGGCAATCAGATAGAAGGTTAGAAGTGGAAAGGTGCTTTTGAATCTTCCAGTTAAGGATTGATTCAAAAGCTTTAGATAGACAGGAAAGTAAAGCTATAGGGCAGTAGTTTGAGGGATTGGAACGGTCACCCTTCTTAGGCACAGGCTGTACAAAGGCATACTTCCGCAGGAAGGAAAGGTAGATGTTGATAGGCAGTGACGAAAGAGTTTGACCAGGCAGGGTGTTAGTACGGAAGCAGTAGGACATTACAGGCGGCCACACTCCCTCATGTTCTTCAATTTTGAATGGCCAAGTGGCAGCCAAACACCACACTGGAAAAGAGTTAAGTTTGCTTTCTCCTTGGCCCAGGAAGCGCGCTCTGCGCTCACACTGCCTTGCAGAGCTATGGGATGCATGAAAAAAATGTTTTTATGCCTCAATATCACCATGAAATATTCACTTAACGCAATGTCAACATTGAACATGTATAATGCCAAAAATGTCAAGGATTATGAGATAAAAAAAAGTCAGAAGTACACTGTTAACTTGAATATAGATAGATTTTTTTTTTTTTTTTTTTTTTTTTTTTTTTTTAATTCAATACATGTTTGGATGGCAGTGGTACTAAGAAAGCACAGGTGGAACATTACGCCAAGTCGTGATGCCAGCAACCAAGGCAGAAGGAAACTGACGGGTTCTGTGTGGTGATTGGTTGCCACATAGCTACTCAAAATCAAGAGGAAAAAAGAGGAGGCATGGCCGCCTTGAATTATTTTTCTGAAACAAACTATAATTATCTACTTTTGCCTTGTAATGATTACATCCCTCAGCTTATCATCTTTTGGCTGATGTTTATAAGAATAATTAGTTTTTGCTGCTGTCATATCGAATGTTTAGATATGATTTATAAGGGAAATCATTTATGTTAGAGTTTGTTAGAGTAGTAGGAAGGGAGACACCTACCGAAATAGGCATTAGCCACTCCTGGTGAGGTATATACGGGAAGCAAGGAGGGTGCTGCAAAGTGCAAACCCACCTAATACCCTTCCTGTGTCCTCACTTTCCGTTTCCCTATTGTCTCATTAACACCACATCGTAGGTCAGCATGCTCTCTAAAGACAAATCTTCTTACTTTCCACACCACACTACATACATGCAACACACACCATTTCTTCAAAATTTTTCAAAATTCAAAATGGCTGTAATTCGCTGTGCCTCGGAGTCCCCGTCTGTGGTGGGACCACAAAATATAATGCACCCAGAGAGGACTCCCCTTTTGGCTCTCGACCTGAGAGGAGTCTTGATAGCTCTTCCTCCTTTTTCTGTATTAACCTCTGCAACATTCGCGTTCTTCGTTCTAATTTCCATTCTGTGGGACACCATCTCTCCTCCTCTAAACCTCACCTTCTTTTCCTCAAAGAAACTCAGGTCTCGGAGGCTACAGACAGCAATCTCTACTCTGTTCTTTCCTGCTATCTCTATCTAAATTTCAATACAAAGCTGGATGTTGCATCTACTTA
Source organism: Eriocheir sinensis (assembly GCF_024679095.1). NCBI lineage: Eukaryota > Metazoa > Arthropoda > Malacostraca > Decapoda > Varunidae > Eriocheir > Eriocheir sinensis. The sequence goes on from NC_066516.1 coordinate 2,149,110, forward strand.
TGCAACAATATTACTTCCTCTCGTGCCCACAACCTTGATTCTTCTGAATTTTCCACCATCTGGCTAAGACTTCATTGTCATTCTATTACTAAATACATCTGTGCTGTTTATCTCTCACTTAAGTCTACCAACTTTGTAAAATTCTTTGAGTACTTGAACTCTTAAGGAGCACATCTTGACTCACTCTCTATTTGCTGAAATCTCCATCTTTGGAAATTTCAGTGTTCACCACCAGCTCTGGCTTTCATCCTCTTTCACTGACCAGCCTGGTGAGCAAGCCTACATCTTTGTTCTACTCAATGATCTTTAGTACAGTCATATCTCGGTTGACAAGTTTAATTCATTCCAGAATTTTGCTCGCACACCAAAACACTCGTAAACCAAAACGAATTTCCCCATTGAAATTAATGTAAATCACATTAATGCGTCCCATATCTCAAAAAAAATATTTATCTAAAAATCATTTTACATGTTATTTTATCTAGAATTAAAGTAATTTCCCTAACTAATAGCAATGACAAATAATATAAAACAAATCAATGTGTTACGGAGACTCCCGCAACCGCTAATTACACTCAAGGTGTTGGCTTTGTACCGGGGTTTAGAAGCCGCAGTTTCCCTATTCTCGAGGCACCGGAACTATGTTCAACCACCAACGTGAAGGTAACCCAATGTATCGTTCGAGATGGAGGGTGAACGGTAGTCACAGTCACGTCCAGGAGGGTATACAAGCTGCTGAGGTTCACACCCCGTTACTGTTGCGAGCATAGTATCCGCCGTTCCTGTTTTCTTCTGTGCAGCAACATCCCTTTTAACCATATTTCTTGGGGACATTGTTAAAACACAAAGAACGCTCACTGTTGTGCTGAAAACACTAAAATCACACACCAAAGCACAAATGCAATCGGACAAGAGTGCACGGATATTATCTCTACGAGTTTACAATGCGGACTGAGACTAGGGTTGCCAACATGTCACCCTTTCCTTAAAATATGGAACGCCCTTTGTTCTGTACAGTCGTCCCTCAAATAATACAGGGGTTAGGGACCCAGGACCCCCGTATTATTCGAAAATCTGTACAAAATTAGTGCCCCCCTAGAAACACTCCTGGGCACTCCTACGGAATCCGAGTCCCGCCTGGCTCAGCTGTTACCCACGGGCCCAAGTTGCCAGTTATGCATTTTCTGCTGCAGTCACTGTAGTGTTACCATGCTGGGGGGGGTCGACGGGGGCGAAGGGCCCCGTTAGAGGTCAGGATATTTAAAATTCGGTTGGAGTAGTTTAAATATGCGTCCCTTAACTTTATAATATGAAGGCGTAATGTCGTATTTTGGAGGTGCGGAGTCAATCTCAACAATTACCGTTTCGTATCTTATTTCACGTATGAATTAGAGAGTAATAGCAACTGTAGTAGAGAGTAAGAGAGAGTGTGAGTGTATGACATGGCTTTTTCGCTGACAATGTGGAAGGCAGCGATGCCAGGATGGCTCTGTTGCCAAGCGTGGAAACACTACAGCAGAAAATGCATACCTGGCAATTTTGACCGGCGAGTAGAAACTGATCACCAGTTATGCATTTTCTGCTGTAGTGTTTCCACGCTTGGCAATCGAGCCACGTGGTAAGTTCTCCCTACCGCAACGTAACTCGTACCAAAACGTAACTTCTTCTAAATCTGAATTCTTCTGCAAGGTGAATACCTTTCTTGAACGCTTTAGGGTGCATTCAGTAGGTGTTTTGGCTTGTCTCTTGGGTCCCATGTTCATGTTATGTAGTAATGAAGAAGCGTAGCTGAGGGTGCGCACACACACAGACTTTGGGAAAGCGCATAGGTTTCAGTCGGGCAAAACAGTGTTCCTGATGTTGTACACACACACGGATTGAGGGGATGTGCATGGGAGGCAGTCTGGTTGAACAGTGTTGCCACTCACGCCATGGCTATTTGGTGCGACGAGCGGGAAATTTAAAAATCCTAAAAAATCTTCTATGATAATCCGTATAAAACCGAAACCGTACTATTGGAAACCGTACTATTTGAGAGACGACCGTATTTGGCTGTCTTGAATGGTTAAGTAGATAAAATTCAGTATTTTAAAACTGTATTGAGTGCATTTTTCAGTGAACCACAAAACCAGTCCATAAAATTATGTGTCATGGGTTGTCCTGAAATACATGTAAAATATGCGTCATAACGTCCCTCCCCCTTCCTCCTGCCTTCACCAGCAGCGGCTGTCAGTCATGTAGAGAAATTTTAGGGTTGCCACCCGTTCCTTAAAATATGGATTTGTTTTGTATTGGAGAATGGGATGTTGCGTTCCTTATATTTTTTAGCTCAAGGTGGCAACCCTAACTGAGACTATTCATATTGTTCTCCTCTTAGAGCACTCTCATCTTCTGGCGAACAAAGAGAATCCACGCTCACATCTTGGACATGTACAAAAAAGTACGCCAGTCCTTATTGAAAAATTGACTTGGTCGGCTTGGCTGATGTCAGCCGATAGTCGGTCTACGTATTGGCATCCTCCCCTTCCCTTCATGAGCCGTCATCCGGCAAGGGTCTGTGGTCCCTCCTCAGAGGGACGTACATGTTTGACCCCAACAGCCTCCATATAGCCTGTGTCGCCACCCTTGAGGTGGTGACAAATTAAAAAAAAAAGATTTGTATAAATAGGATGCTCGTATACCAAGTCACCGCTCGTAAACCAAGGCATGTTTTGTGATTTTTTTTTCTCATAAATCAAAACACTCGTAAACTAAGGCACTCGTAATCCGAGGTTTGCCTGTAGTTGGTTCAGCACCCTTCACGTATTTGCAACCACCTTGGAGACATGCCCAACATTCTTGCCCTTTTCCTAACCTCTAACCTTTGGCTTATTCTGTTAAACTGTACTCTCCATTGGGCTCTTCTGATCACAACCTTATTTCTGCATTCTGTCCTATCACTCCTGTACAGCCTCTGGACCCACCAAGGAGTCGATGCTTCTGGCATTTTGCTTCAGCTCGGTGAGATGACCTTAGGATGTACTTTTCCGATTTCCTATGGAATGATTACTGCTACCAGGAGAGAGACCCCTCTGTCCTAATCATAATACTTACATTTCCACCTGGAATCGTGCCAAATCTATTCCTCAACAACCAAAAACTCTTTCATCAATAGAAAGTTCTGCAACCTTGCTTTCTCTAATTCTTCCAGAGACTTCTGGCACCTAGCCAAAAATATCTCCAATTTCACTTCTTCATCTTTCCCTCCTCTCCTTAATCCTGACGGCAGCACCGCCGTCACATCTGTCTCTAAGGCTGAACTCTTCGCTCAGACTTTCTCTAAAAACTCCACTCTAGATGATTCTGAGCATATTCCTCCTACTCATCCCCCCTCTGACTCCACTATGCCTGTCATTAAGGTTTTTAAGAATGATATTTTATATGCCCTCTCTGGCCTCAATCCTCAGAAGGTTTATGGGCCTGATGGAGTGCCTCCTATTGTCCTTAAATACTGTGCTTCTGTGCTGACACCCTGCTTAGTCAAACTCTTTCATCTCTGCCTTTCAACATCTATCTTTCCTTCCTGCTGGAATTATGCCTACATACAACCTGTGCCTTAGAAGGGTGACCATTCCAATCCCTCAAACTACCGTCCTATAGCCTTACTTACCTGTCTTTCTAAAGCTTTTGAATCAATCCTTAGCTGGAAGATTCATAAGCATCTATCCACTTCTGACCTTCTATCTGATTGCCAGTATGGGTTCCACAAGGGGCGCTCTACTGGTGATTTTCTTGCTTCCTTAACTGACTTCTGGTCATCCTCTCTGAGACGTTTCAGTGAAACCCATTCAGATATAAATTTGGGCTGTTAACTAATTTTTACCATCTTTCTTTTGAATTGAGTTGTGAAGTTCATTGACTGAAAGCAATTTTTGATACCAATGTTTCTCATTCCAGATGAAGTATCTGACCATGAGTTCAGCACTTAAGAAGCTGCAAGAGAAAGAGACAGCATGCAACTTGTCCACAGTTTTAGACAAACACTCTGATCTTGTACCTGCTGTCTATGAAGGTTAGAACATGGTAAATTACGGGTTTTCTCTTGACTTGGATTGACTTTAAAAATTTCATCAAGGCTGGTACAAAAGTTTATCATCATAAACAGCTCTTGTTTTCAGTAATAACTGCAAAGTATACAATTTTCCAGGGGGCCTTACAATATGGGAGTGCACCTGGGATCTTCTAAATCATTTAGCAGACATGGACATAATTTTTAAAAATAAAAGGTAAGCCATCTTAATTACAATTTTAAAAAAGAGGTTTGCATTCTGATTTTTAATTACAGTAATTTCCTTCTTAATGAGATTCTCTTTCACTGACCTGAAGGCTTCCAGTGTTATTAACCAAGTGACAAGTGCATGAATGACCCGCAGGTGAAAATATTGGTGAGATCCATGAATGGACATGTGTCCTGCTTACACCTCCATTTTCTTTTAGGTTCATTCTTTCCTTGTGACTTTCCTTATTATCCTGCATCTGAAAGATTCATAGCTTTTGAAGTACACATGCATGTAGATACAAGTTTGTTACCCGCTTTAAAGTTCACACAATTGGATTTTTTTCATCAAATTTTACATTTTTTTTTTTTAATTTTGTGATAAAAGTTTGAAAATTTGACATATTTTTGGTTTTCTATAACAGTTAGGCTATTTACTGTATATGCTGTCATCAAAGATGCATCCCATTTTCAAGTTCTATATTTAAAAAAAAAATAATAATAATAATATCCTGACATTGACCAATTGTACTAGATGTTTTGTTGATTGTTTCATGACTTGCAGTACATGTTTTCTATATACTACTGGACCAGCACCACCTTGTAATATGTATATACCAGCTTGTAGTCAAAATCCTTGAGACCTAGACTAGACCCTCTGAGACCAAGACCAGACCCTCTAAGACCAAGACCAGACCCTCTAAGACCAAGACCAGACCCTCTAAGACCAAGACCAGACCCTCTGAGACCAAGACCAGACCCTCTAAGATCAAGACCAGACCCTCTGAGACCAAGACCAGACCCTCTAAGATCAAGACCAGACCCTCTGAGACCAAGACCAGACCCTCTGAAACCAAGATCAAGACCAGACCCTCTGAGACCAAGACCAGACCCTCTGAGACCAAGACCAGACCCTCTAAGATCAAGACCAGACCCTCTGAGACCAAGACCAGACCCTCTAAGATCAAGACTAGACCCTCTGAGACCAAGACCAGACCCTCTAAGATCAAGACCAGACCCTCTGAGACCAAGACCAGACCCTCTGAGACCAAGACCAGACCCTCTGAGACCAAGACCAGACCCTCTAAGATCAAGACCAGACCCTCTGAGACCAAGACCAGACCCTCTAAGATCAAGACCAGACCCTCTGAGACCAAGACCAGACCCTCTAAGATCAAGACCAGACCCTCTGAAACCAAGATCAAGACCAGACCCTCTGAGACCAAGACCAGACCCTCTGAGACCAAGACTAGACCCTCTAAGATCAAGACCAGACCCTCTGAAACCAAGATCAAGACCAAGACCAGACCCTCTAAGATCAAGACCAGACCCTCTGAAAACAAAATAAAAATAAATAAAAATTATGAATGTTTTGATTTGCACTGCATGAAATATAGTCCTGTCTTGTTTGTAAGGAGTGGGTTTGAACTTCTTGGTCATTGAATACAAAATTGATTACTGCTGATAATGCCAACATGATTACTCATTCACAATTTCATTGCGTGAAACAAAATAGTAGTGTGCGTATGGGAAGAAAGCAAGGCTACACCAGTATAGGCCCGGATCCAAGAAGTATTAGCAATGTTGTTTACTGAGATAGTAATGTTGCTAACTGAGATAGCAACCTTTTCAGCTACACACAGCATCCACAGAACCAAATGATGACTAACAACATCACTAGTAAAACAACTGCCTCAGAAGTACTGTTAACTCCCCTCAACACGAGGACACATATACTGCATGCTGTGCCATATGACCGGTGCAGTTGCGTCACCATGATTTTAGTCAAATTAATCAAATACTGCGTCCTGGTATAATTAGGTGAAACGGTATAAGACAAACATAGCTTTTACTTTTAAGGGAGTGATTATTATCACCGCACAGTGATGATATTGCCGATGTTGTTATCACCGCACAGTGATGATATTGCTGATGTTGTTATCACCGCACAGTGATGATATTGCCGATGTTGTTATCACCGCACAGTGATATTATTGCTGATGTTGTTATCACCGCACAGTGATATTATTGCTGATGTTGTTATCACCGCACAGTGATATTATTGCTGATGTTGTTATCACCGCACAGTGATATTATTGCTGATGTTGTTATCACCGCACAGTGATATTATTGCCGATGTTATTATCACCGCACAGTGATATTATTGCTGATGTTGTTATCACCGCACAGTGATATTATTGCTGATGTTGTTATCACCGCACAGTGATATTATTGCTGATGTTGTTATCACCGCACAGTGATGATATTGCTGATGTTGTTATCACCGCACAGTGATGATATTGCTGATGTTGTTATCACCGCACAGTGATGATATTGCTGATGTTGTTATCACCGCACAGTGATGATATTGCTGATGTTGTTATCACCGCACAGTGATATTATTGCCGATGTTATTATCACCGCACAGTGATATTATTGCTGATGTTGTTATCACCGCACAGTGATGATATTGCTGATGTTATTATCACCGCACAGTGATATTATTGCCGATGTTATTATCACCGCACAGTGATATTATTGCCGATGTTATTATCACCGCACAGTGATATTATTGCTGATGTTATTATCACCGCACAGTGATATTATTGCTGATGTTATTATCACCGCACAGTGATATTATTGCTGATGTTATTATCACCGCACAGTGATATTATTGCCGATGTTATTATCACCATACAGTGATATTATAGCTGATGTTATTATCACCGCACAGTGATATTATTGCCGATGTTATTATCACCATACAGTGATATTATAGCTGATGTTATTATTACAGCACACTGTTATCAGAAGTGACGATGTTATTATCACCATACAGTGATATTATAGCTGATGTTATTATTACAGCACACTGTTATCAGAAGTGACGATGTTATTATCACCATACAGTGATATTATAGCTGATGTTATTATTACAGCACACTGTTATCAGAAGTGACGATGTTATCACCGTATGAATATGGATTAAGTGGTAAGAGGGCAGTGAAGGGGGAGTGGGGAGGATGGAACATGGATTAAGTGGTAAGAGGGCAGTGAAGGGGGAGTGTGGAGGATGGAACATGGATAAGTGGTAAGAGGGCAGTGAAGGGGGAGTGGGGAGGATGGAACATGGATTAAGTGGTAAGAGGGCAGTGAAGGGGGAGTGGGGAGGATGGAACATGGATTAAGTGGTAAGAGGGCAGTGAAGGGGGAGTGGGGAGGATGGAACATGTATAAAGCGGCTAGAGGGCAGCGAAGGGGAGAGTAGGGAGGACGGAACCTGGTTAAGTGGAAAGAGGGCAGTGAAGGAGGAGTGTGGAGGATGGAACATGGATAAGTGGTAAGAGGGCAGTGAAGGGGGAGTGTGGAGGATGGAACATGGATAAGTGGTAAGAGGGCAGTGAAGGGGGAGTAGGTAGGGCGGAACATGGATTAGTGGTTTGAGGGTAGTGAAGGGGAAATGGAGAGGGCTTATCATGGTTAAGTGGTAAGAGGGCAGTGAAGGGGGAGTAGGGTAGGTTTACCATGGTTAAGTGGTAAGAGGGGGAGTAGGGAGGGAGGTGATAAGAGGGTAGTGAAGGGGGAGTTTGGAGGGGGGAACATCAGGATCTTTGTTTATCACTGTAATAACCAGTATAGTAGATGGGGAGGCAGTGGCTGAGTGGTTAGCGTGCCGGCCTCACATTCGGTGCGTTGTCCATGATGTAGGTTCGAATCCGCCACTACCACCTGGGATTTTTCAGTCACTGCCGAGTGGCCTAAGACTACCCACATGCTGTCCTGAAGACCACCCATCAACCTGGAATCTAGAAGAAGCTGTACAGCACAAGTGAAATCAAGAATGAGCTCCGGGAGGCAGCATGAGCCAATAATAATGGCGCCACTATAAACAATTGCCTGCGCCACGATGGGCTCGGGCTGACCATCAGACCCATATGGATTAGCCTACCGGCGCTATAGGCCACATGTAAAAATAAAAAAATAAATAAATAAATAATAGTAGCCAGCTCCAGTCACTCATCATATAATCAGACACTCGACTCAACACACATGAACTTCAGCCAAGGCAACATGGAGGAAGACACTTACGCACAACTTCCAGATTATCCTCCTATCAACCAGGATCCAAACAACATGGAGTCACACATCAGCAGAGCCACAGGAACATCAACCTAATCCACTGCCAACCACGGGCAAGAGGATGCATGTGTACTACTTGTACTGACACAACATCCGTCTTCAAGGCTATTTTCTCCATGGAGACGTTCGACTCTTAAAGAATTTGACAATAGTGAAGTCTTCTAGCTCTGTTATCAGTGAAAATATGCATCGTCAGAAGCAAATCCCTGACGGACCCAAGTACGGATCAGTTTCTTTTTTGTGTGAACATTTTGGCGATCCGAAACAGAAAGGACTTGGCATAAGACAAAAACAGCGATACCTTCCATGTGGCAGTAATGTGTTGGTGGCACTCAGGGCAAGAGAAAACAAGCTGGTTATCACAAAGACCCATCAGCAGCATAATCATGAGGTCAGCGTAGCTTTACAGACCTACTAAACCAGAAATGCAGACTGTCAAGTTCGGAGGTGGGAGACGCAGATGTACTGAAATTTAAACCAGATAACAGACAGTTGAAATCTTTCCTGCAGGGTAAAGCGGAAGCGGAAAGTGAAAAATTGTGAGGGAATATCAGACATCGGCAAGTTGACTGAAATAGTGAATGAAATACTGGATGAAGGAAAAGGCAAGAAAAATATAACAGTAGATGACAGTGGGGCCATGCAAATGATTGCATTTGCTACCTAACAAGCTCATACTCTAAAATATCCAGAAATAACTTTCATGGATGGAACTTACAAAACAAATAGATATAGATATCCACGCTACACGATTCTAATCCAAGGCAACTTAGGTCGTGGCAGGGCTGTCTTTTATGCATTTGTAAGTAGGGAAAAAGAAGACAGTGATTGAGGTAATATTATAACTAAACGGTGATTATAAAGCCACCGTGTGCGGTGACAATAAAGTGATCTGTATTATCACTGTACGGTAATAATACACACAGCCTATTTTTTACCTTTGATTCTTTAAACAAATAAATGAGTGAGAATCAAAAATAACATTTCAATGGAGGGAGCATTAAGGGCACCCTAAAAATATTATTCTTATTAGTAAGGTGAAAGTGAAAAGTAAAAGGAAGGATTGACTTGAATTTAGCAGTTCTCAGCACAAAATGTTCAATATCTTTTCCTTATATATATATATATATATATATATATATATATATATATATATATATATATATATATATATATATATATATATATATATATATATATATATATATATATATATATATATATATATATATATATATATATGTAGTATTAAGGCTCATTGTATTGATATTACCTTCATTGTTACAGAGTGCTAGAGATAGGCTGTGGGGCTGCACTACCAGCAATCTTCTGTGCCCTCCATGGAGCTCACATCACCTTGCAAGACTATGTAAGACATAATTTATTGGGAGAGTTGCGTGAACATGTTTGCCTTATTATTATTATTATTATTATTATTATTATTATTTTATTTTATTTATTTATTTATTTATTTTTTGGTTTGTGTGTGAGTGATATAATGGTTTTGGAATGTGAAAAAAATGTAATATCAGTATGGCGCTTGAATTTATATATGGAAAGAGCTTTATTAAGAAGTAAAGACAAAGGATAGTTGTGATAAATTATGTGGAATTGATACTGGGTACATACACTTGACCCTCGATTTCTTAGACCATTAGGAGGAAGTACCTGTCCAGGAATGCAAAAGTCCAGGAATCGAGAATGGCTAGTGTTTGGGGGCCACAGTGCATTCCTAGGCGTTTACTATAGTACTTGGTCCTACAATTATGAATACACTCGACCCTCATTTTCCCAGACTAATAGGAGGGAGCACCTGTCTGAGCACCACAAATGTCCAGGAATCAGAAATTGACACAGTCAGGGAGCCACAACCCACTCCCAGATGTTTATCATACTCAGTTCAGCAATCACCATTATTCAGTACCTGCCCCGGATTTCTACCGCACTTTGTCCAGCACACTTAAGCAGCACATCTGAGAGATTAACTACAGGTAGTCCTTGAGTTATGACAGGGTTTGGTTCCAACAGGCAGGTCACAAGCCAAATTAGTTGCAGGTCAAAATTTACATTAAAAAATAAAATTAGATATTATTTAAATATCGCAGCATGGATAGAGCGATGTTCCCACACTTTCTGTCCTCCCCTTTAAACCTCCCTCTGCTCTCATGTGCTTGCCTTGTCCTCAGTCTTGTGTTTGATTGACCCTTTATCCACACAATGTTGTGCAACATCATGAAACAGAGCTACCAAGTTTTACCAAGATGGTGCTGTTAGCTAAACGCCCCACCAAGTCATTGGACCGGGAATTGTGTTGGCGGGGGACCAGTGTTTGTAGACAAAGGACATGTCTTAGTTATATGAGTGGCCAGTGTCACCTCTGCTGCATCTTCATACCTTCTCTGAATGTTTAATTCAAGTATGATCACTGTTTCCAGTAAACCATTGCCTTTAACCTAAACAGTCATACCGAGACTGCCTGCAACAGTCGTTGCTGTGAGGTTAGCTGCACCACGACACATGCCTCTACCTCCTGTCATTACTGATACTATAGATCCTAATTAATGTGAGATAGATACTAAAGAAATATGCATGAAATGAAATTTGTACTAAATGGGATTTTGTGATGTGGGATCAGTGGGACTGTCTTTTTTATTTTATTTATGCTTTTTAGTTAAGAAGTCAGCTCAAGGGCAAAATTATAGAAACAAAATACGCATATGTATACCATTATAGAGCTGTTCCTGCACACACCAGGCCTTGCTGTATCTTTCCCATTATTTACAAACATGGCATACACACTTCATGGGTTGTCACCTCTTGTTAACACAAAGCCTTCCACCCATGCACACCACCCCATCTTTGAATAGACATGTTGAGCGTGCAACTGGGGCAACAAGTTGCATCATGATGGTGCCATTAATCAAATGACCTTAGGAATCATGGTTTGGTGGGAGGGCACCAGTGTTTTTAAACAAAGGAGACATTGTAGTTATATGAGTGTGGCCATTATCACCTCATCTCCATTTTGCCTTCCGCACATCTTTCGTTCAACTATGTCACCTATATGAGCTGCTGCAGGAATATTGTTGGGGAACTGTTGTGTGGAACACCATTTTTATTGTGCACAACTGATGCACTGTTTTGTTGGACTCACTTCCCCCACCCCCCCTTCAGTGGGAAGTTGTGCACCAAACAGGTCCAGTGAACGCAGGGTACGCCTTACTTTCTCTTGTTTAAACATGACCACGCCCATACACACAACTTAATGGACCCTTTATTAACCCCTACAGTCTAGGTGGGCCTGAAGGTTGCTGTGCACACTGCCTGGGTATTTTCCACTTCAAATTAAATGAAAACTACTTAAGCAGCATGAATATGAAATGTGTCATTGATTACTTAAATTCTTCTTTTGTGTTATGCAGTTGCATAACAAAATTTTGGCAAATGAATCCACCACATTTAGAAAAAAAAATATTTGGAGAATGAAATGTTTTAATCAACTTGAGGAATAGTGTGGCATGTAGCAACTATCTGTGGAGGGTTTGGCCACAGAGATTATAGTAAGGAACAAATTTCATGAATTTGGCCAATGATAGCACTTACTTGCAAACAATATGTAGAAATGTAATGCCTGGGGGGTGTATGGGGGGGTTAACCCGGTAGCAGCTGGGATCATGTTTCTTAATGGTCCCTTTAAGCGAGAAAAATGAGAAAAAAATCACCCCTCACACAAACCATTTCATAATATATAGCAAAACATTTGTGATCAGATTATGCATGATCTATTTTGGGGGGTTGTTATCATGGCACATATTTGGCCCGTCGCTGCTACACGGTAAAGCCACAAATTTGGCCCGTCGCTGCTACCGGGTTAATGGGGGACTTTTCGACTTTATTTAAAAATGAGTGTTAATAACGACTGGAGTTGAGGATGAATTTGAACTAAAACACCTGTGTGACTGAGTTTATATACAGTGCTCGCCATAAACATTGTCGCACCCCTCTCCCACGCTGCGCAGGTAATATAAACATGTACTGCATCCTGAGAAATTTATTGGACTTACAACTAATACTTTGTTGGCTTTCCTTGACGTCTCTTGCACTCTTCCAAACGGGCCGGAAGGCTGTCTGCAAGCACCATGAGATGCTGGGGAGCGAGTGTGTTCCAAAGGTGGTGAAGCGCAGCTTGGAGTTTGGCCACGGTTGAATAGTCGTGGCTGCATAACTCCCGTCTTATTATCGCTCACAAATTTTCAATTGGGTTCAAATCCGGGGAATTAGCAGGCCAGTCTTCGAAGAACGGCACACAGCAGTCCCTGAGCCACTGCTTCACTGACTTAGCAGTATGGCATGGTGCACCGTCCTGCATGAAGTTGGAGGCCTGACACATCTCGAAAGACCCTGGTAGATGGTCACACAGAAGCTTGAGGTAGTTCCCCTGATTCATTGTGGTGTTCTTGGGTAACATCATGAGGCTCCCCACCCCGTGGTAGGAAAAGCATCCCCACACCATCAATGAAACAGGGAATCTGACGGCAGGAGCGGTGTAGCGGGGGTCGAGCGGGTCGCTGCCTGGGCGCCGGTACACGCAACCTTGACTGCTGGCTGTCACTGTGAATCTTGATTCATCGCTCCACAGCACGCCACGCCACTGCTCGATGGTCCAGTCTTTCATCCTGTCACAAAATGCAAGCCTCTTCTCTTGCTGGGCTACAGTAACCACAGGCTTGGGCCGCGCTGCATAGCTCAGGTACTGGAGGTCGTCGTGGATGCGGCGCGATAATGTCCTCACAGACACATTACTCAGCACTGAACAGGTTATAGGTGAAGGAATCAAGCAGTTGCCATAAAGCAGCATTGTTTGTGACAAAAATGCTAGATTGGGGTTTACGACTTTTATTTTTGTTTACTTAATTTTTTACTATAATTTTCAATATTTTTTCTAAGACATGTATAGTCCTCATAAAAATACTTATAGATTTGAACTGAATGTTAGAAAACTTTTCATGTGTCAAAACTTAGAAAGTTTTTTTTTTTACCTCTGGAATGAATTAGGCAAAAAACATGGAACAAATGTTTTGAATAACAAAATTTCTCACTAACAAAATACATTACAAAACCAATCAATTTTATTATACAATTCCTACTCTTTTTGTTTCCTCCCTTTAGGTTCACTCTTGTTTCTTATTTTCCAGGATTGATGGCTACTGACACAATGGAAACCTTTTACATCAAGCTTTAAGCAACCTTACTCTGTCTCATCCTTGGTAGCATGATCCAAGTTCAAGTTGTTATGGAGACTAGGTTTGGGGATAAAACAAAGGAAAAAATCTGTTTAATTTATTTTAATGAAAGTAACACTCCACTCAACATACAGGTTGAATTCCTGGGACTGGAAGTGTTGTGGATTTTGGATTTTTTTGGATTTTGGAATTTTTGACATTTTCAACAATATCTTTACACCACAGAGCAAACAATCCACAGTAATCACAATGAGTAACAAGCAAAGGTGTTACTGTGACAACTGCTTGATATATAAATGCTTATAAATTGTGTTTTTCAACTTGAAATATAACTTTGCGAGAAAAAAGAGCCAATTCCTTTATATAGTGATGAGATATACCCTCTTTGAGAGGCATGAGAATTGTGGGTGGTATGATATGTTTTCCCAGCAGCACCGATGCTCGGGACTGCCAGAACTCCCTCCTCCATCTTTCCTTCCTTCCTAGATTTGTCCCTCCGTGGAGGGACCACTCCGTTGTCGGGTGACAGCCCATGAAGATGAAGCTGACAGACTGACTTTATCGGCTGTCACCGACCAAAAGTTGGCTCTGTCGACGAGGATTGGCATGCTGATTTCTGCCCTTCTCATCCCGTCTGTTTTTTCTTATCTTCCCATCCTTAATATCTAAAGCGATCAGCAGATATATCAAGGCATTCTTAAGTTTCCCTCGTTCCTCCCTTCCGTCCTTCGTTCCTGTTTGCCTTTGCTCCATATTTTTCTTTGCTTTCTTCCTGACTCAGTCTCCTCCTTATTTTCTTTTTCTTTTCCTTAGGCATGTTTGTAGATAACAAGACATCGAAAAGCAGAGTTACCTTGACGTAAATGTGCAGCAAACAATGAAATCAGTTCCCAGATTGCAATTTAACACAGTTTAACTTTAAAAAAATAAAACCTTTAATTTCAATATAAACGCCTTTATCACTTAGATGTAAAAAGCGGGAATAAGGTAAATATGGTCTTATAAATGTTATAAATAGCCATTGTGTCATATTATAATGGAAAAAGGAAGAAAATGGGAAAAGAGAACGAGTTGTTTTGTGGAATTTTCCATTTGTGACACGTCATGTCAGCATTAAAAAAAACTTTAGGATTTTGGAATTTCTGATAATGAATTCTCAACCTGTACTACATCTCAATAACAGAAAACACTAATAAGACACGTCAGGAGTGGACAAGACCCACAACAACGGCACCACAAATCTTAATATTACAACAAAGTAAAATAACATGCATTTGAAATTATTATGTTGAAGTTACCTATAACCTACAAAATTCACACAAGCATGTCATACCACTGGCAATGGTTCTCCATCTTACTCGCCTCCTAACATCAATAAAGTAACCACCCTACCACATATTCCCTAAACTAATCTACAGGCTAAGATATTTTTACACAAAGATGCGACTTGCCCTAAAATCTCTCATTTCTACTCACAAGTAAGATGACCACAGCCTCTGCTAGGCTGTTGAGTCTTATTCCACTTGCTGTCAAAGCTGGAGGAGCTCTGACTGAACCAGTTCCACCCAACTCATTACTTATCTTTGGGCTGGGCTAATAACACTTATCACACCTATTTTTTCCACATAACTCATTGTCTAATTTCCTATCAATGCCTATTGGCCAGATTCATTCTCAATTGTTATTTACTTTTCTGTTATTTGTCATTAACACCTAATTTTCACACCCGCTTGATTTTCCTGTTCTATTATTAGCTTTTAACAATTGTCATCACTTCCAATCCTATGGGAATGGGTGCAGCTAGCCCCACCTTTTCTCTAACATTGCATACTGACCTGTGTGCTTGCACTCTACTTGTTTTAGGCACTGGTAAATGTTTATGAACTGATCATGTTATCTGTTTTCTCTTCATCCTTTGTTTGTCTTTTCCCCTTGTGATTTTATGGGCTGCTTGCCTCTGTTCAGGCCTGATGTTTACACCTGGCTTGCCTTTGCCTTCTTGTTTCGTTTTTCCCCCTTTGCCTACATTCTGTTTAGGCCTGGTCAGTTTCTGTGGCCTCACCTGGAAAGGGTACTGGGCCTTTTGGATTCCAACATTGTGTTAAATAGTTAGATGGAGAAGTAAACCCCTTTTGTACACATTGATGTTCTCTGGATAAACCCGTTTGACTGTTGTCATGATAAGCCTGGATAGTGTGATCGATGATTCATTGGCATTTGACAGATGTTGGGTTATTGCCATTTAAGCCATTAACCCCTTCAACACGAGGACGCGTATACTGCGTCCTTGTGTGCCCCGTACCATATCCGAGGACACGCATACAGGTAACTCGATTTATGCGAGTATTGTGTCCTTGAAGAGGTCGCGTAAATCAAAAACAATGTATATCAAACAAGAGGTAGGTTTCTATTGAAAAATAAATATTCACTTCATTCAGTGGAGAGAGAGAGAGAGAGAGAGAGAGAGAGAGAGAGAGAGAGAGAATATCCATATCACCGAGATATCCACTCAGGCACTCAGTCACAGCCTCACTCGTGTGAGAAAGAAATGAGGGACACCATGAACGACTGGCTAGTATTGGTACCGGTACCGAGCAGTCTGGTACCGGTACCATACCGTATAGCTGGTACCGTTAGTACCGGTACTGGTACCGGTATCTGCCCACCCCTATTGTTGAGTAGTGTGGCAGCGTGGGTACTGTATTTTTGTTCAAGTGGGGCGCGGGAAGAACTGAGCTCAGCTGTGTGACCGCGGCGCCGTGTGAGTCCAGTTGTGTGAGACATCTGGTGGCCACTCCATAAAATATCGCGTATAAGTGAAAAAAACGTGTAAATTAAACATTTATTTGGAATTTGGACCCCGCGTTATTTAAAAAACACATGAACCAAACTCGCATAAATCGAGAGTTACCTGTACTGCGTCTTGGCTCGCTTTAGCCAATATACAAATTATTTTATCTCCATATATATGCTTACATCTCAAAATTATCAATCAATTTATGTTTCTTTATGTGCACCATTTAATTCTGCATGTTTTCATTACATTGTGTTTTTGGCCGAAAAATTGCTATATTCAATAGCGACATTTGAAATTTGGCGCGTGCAGCGATCCCTGATACGGCGCAGGGCGCTGTTTTGGCCCGGCCATAGTGAGTTTCTTTATGTGCACCATTTAATTCTGCATGTTTTCATATATAATACATGATAATTATGTTGAGGTTATGGCTGAAAACTTGTTATATTCAACAGCGACATTTGAAATTTGGCGCGCATGGCGATCTCGGATACGGCACGGGGCGCTGTTTTGGCCTGGCCGTAGTGAAGGGGTTAAATACCATGTCCTTGGTAACAACCCATAGAATAAACATTTGTTAACAGTTGAGATTTTATCCTTCCCTGTTAGATTTTTCAGACAGTTCTTGTTAGCAGTTATCCACAATATCCTGTCACTTCCTTGCTGTTCTATGTGCAGTAAACAGGCTCAGATGAATATTTTTTCTCCCAAACAGAATGAAGAGGTTGTGAATTTTGTGACCATACCAAATGTTGCACTGAACCTGTATAACAAGACCTCAAGAAATGCCAGTGCTAAAGATGAACATCTTACCGAGTCTTTATCCTCCAAAGCCACATTTTATTCTGGGGACTGGGCTGCTGTTAACCAGCTATTATCAAGTCAATGTGAATATGAGAACGAACAAACAGAAAATATTAGAAAGGATGCAGATGGTGAAGAAAGAAAATTTGACTTAATATTAACCTCGGAAACCATCTACAACCCCAGCTGTCACAAGAAGTTGTTGGATCTTATGACAGCACATTTGAAGCATGATGGACTCATGTATCCTTATATACTGAATCGTGCATTTTACTAGAAACAGGATAAGTGCCAATTGCCCTATACATATTAGGACATGAAGAGTCTTTTGGGGAGAGAAAGTTTACAATGGTAGAAAGAGGATGAAATATAACATTCAAACAATGGGTATAGTTCCTGAAGTGGCATTTAAATATCTTGAGTTCTTAGTATGAAAAATGTGGATACTCCAGTGAAATAAAAATTAAAGTATGTTATACCAAGTAGGAAAACAAGAAGTTTATATGGAAAAATTACAATGCCATAGTCGGTTCACCCAAGTCTGAAGCGAGCATTATCGTGTGCTGGCAGCCTGCTATCACACGGCGTGTCCGATTTTGTGGCTACTGTATGCTAGCCTACGCATAGTAAACAGTCGTCAGTGTCAGTAATATGCAGGCAGTAATAACAAATACCATCAATTATAGTCGATTATGAGTTAAAGAATATTAGTAATGTCGCAAATAGCTGTTTTGTTAATATAAAGCCTGCTAATTTTCTTAGTGGTGGACAGCTTCAAGAATGTTTAATGAACATAATCAGCGACCTTGTAAATTAACAAAACGGCTACAGTACCCTCCCAAGTTTCGCGCTTGCTTCGTTCCGCAGGTATAGCGTTAAACTTGCGGATTGCGAAACTCGGGGTATTGAAAATGCTGAAAAACCGCTTATTTGTTCAAGCCCGTTGAGAAGCTGACCTTTTTTTTTTTTTTTTTTTTTTTTACTTCCTTGTTATCTCAAAATACGTACTGTGAAAATAGGAAGAAAATGTGAAGAGAGAAAATGTCATTTTGAAGCCGCAGCTGAAGATGGGTGGCTGCCTTACAATTGGCTAACTGTTCTGAAAACACGCTTGTGATTTGCCGAGTCCGATGACGTCATCGATGGCACTCATCCAATCAGCGGCCTCTAACTATGACGAAACAAAAGCTTTGTGAATCTGAAGTCAACGTTGATAGTTAAATCATTAGTTCGTAGCTTTTACCGCGGGCCATTAGCGCACATCTCTATGAATCTCACCCCAGCACGTGTGAACACGGTCACCCAACCGCTATTGTCCATCGACTCTTAACTTGAGCCCTGTGGCTTGGCCTGAGGAAACCCCCATTGTTTACAGATCTAGTGATGACCTGCGCATGGCGATCTGTCTCACTGTTAGTCTGTACGTTATCTATTTACGGAATGTATACATATTCATTATACGACTGCATGGTGTTAAGAATGGCTTGGGATTAGAGGGAAAGACAACGACTTAGTAAACCTTCCATATCACTTGGCAAAGTGGCTCATGCGACGTTGCTGCCTGACGGACCTTGGCAACAGGCGCTTGGCTGCACCATTCAGCATTACACCACAATGGACAACTCAAGTAGATCTAACTCTCGCACCCTGCACAACCATGCAAAAGAGAGAGAGAGAGGTAGCGACCCTCTCTGAGGAGAGTAATGGAGTGATGTGGCACCAGCGTGGCCTCGTGGGGAATCCCTGAGTCGCGCCCAAGGGCTCAAGTTAAAATCGATAGAGTATAGTTTCTTGAGAATTTTGTACAGAGATTCAAAGTCGGCTGCATTTCACCGGAAACTCATCGAAATTCTTGTCAGAAACTCAGTCACCAGCATGTTGGTTATTTTCTTGTGAGGTTGGTAAGTTGTGGTCACAAGAAGAAGAGTGTATCAGTTGATCTGTTCAGTAGCTATCTGCATGTTTATTCCAGCACCACAATGAGTTCCATGAAGCTAGATAAGCCTGGAGTAATCAGGTTGAGCAGGTCTTGGACTTGAGTCTTTTCCAAGCATAGCCACTGCCTCATTGTGTCTTGGTCCTCACTGTTACGTACTTTCTCGTAACACTTAATGGTAGCAAGCTGTTACACACTCTCCCTTTGTCTCTGAGCTAACCACTCACGAACCAACACATACTTTCTTTTCATTTTTTTCTTTTTCTTCAGCAAACACCACAAAACAAACTCTGCAAAGTCTGGATCCATTGTTTGTTTTGCTTTTCAGCTGATATATTCCAGAATGCAACAGTCCTCTGCGTGACCAAACATGAGGATAAATTTGAGGCATAAAATTATTGGAAGATAATCTCGGTGGAAAATTCCCGAGAAGCTAGCTTGTGTGACCGCGCCTTTAAGCTGCTGGTGTCACACTGGGCCTTTTTCCTCCGACTGCGTTGGTGATACGGGCGACCGGCAGCTCCAAATTTTCAGGGTGTGCGTCATACATGGCCAAGGTCGGTTGTCCGTATTCACAAAGTAAACAAAGCAGTCGCCCTGTATCGATTAAATAGTAAACAAAGCAGCTCTGCCAGTCTACTTTAAGAGTTTCTTGGTTGGCCATTTTCCACTGCTCCTCACTCCTCAGCCACTGCCGTCGTCTGTTTGTTTACATACAGCCACGCGATTGCTCGTACCTCCAACCATTTTCCATCCGTACAGACAACTAACAACTCGCTCCCGGGTGGGTGCACGGGCGGTTGCCAATAGCCCCAAAGGTTGAAGGAAAACGGCCAATGTGACACCGCCTTGAGGAATCGCGCGTGACGCCGACAGTAGGTAGAGATGACCCGTACATGTCAAAGCAGCGCAAAACTCGGGGCGATAATGCACGAAAGTCGGGATGGTAAGAATGTAGGATTGAGCGCAAAACTTGTGGATTGCGAAACTCGGTTGGCATGAAACTCGAGAGGGTACTGTATTTGCGACATTACTAATATTTTTTAACTCATAATCGACTATAATTGATGGTATTTGTTATTGCTGCCTGCATATTACTGACACTGACGACTGTTTACTATGCGTAGGCTAGCATACAGTATCCATGAAATCGGACACGCTGTGTGACAGCAGGTTGCCAGCACACGATAATGCTCGCTTCAGACTTGGGTGAACCGACTATAGCTTTGCAATGTGGTATTAAAATGAACAGATTATGGAGTATGTATAATAGGGACAAGTAGTGCAGAGGCAACATGAAATAAGTCTTGCAACAAATTTATGGAGGGGATTAAAGCTGTAAAAGAATACATTTCAATTATCTTGTGATCAGGTTGACTGACCATTTAATCAAGCAGTTGCTTCCCCCCTTTGCCCAGCACTTCCTTTCATCTCATCTTGCATATCATGAGAAGTATATTTTGTGGTTTATATCATATATTTCATTTCACCGACGCCTGCTCCTAGGAGCTCCCAACAGGGATGGCCACGCAGAAGAGTTTCCAACTTTCTCTATCCAGACACTCCCTCCTTGCCTGCTCATAGTTTCTCAAAGATCTTTCCCCCCTCTCCCTAACGTACTCTTGCACCCTATCCCTCCATTTCACTGGAGGTCGTCCCCTAGCATTTCCTCCTATCTCACTCACATACACCCTTCTGGTCATCTTACTCTCCTCCATTTGCTCCATGTGGCCAAACCACTTTAAAGTCTGTCGCTTCACTTCTTCCCTTCACCCCTGTGACACATTCCAAAATGCTTGTACACACTTTCATTACTCATTCCATTCATTCTACTCACATCACAAGCACTCCTCAAATAACTCATTTCCACTGCCTGCACTCTAGACCTCTGACTTTCATTCCAGGCCCATGTTTCACTTGCATATGTGTGGGTTGGTACTATTATTGTATTTCTCAAATCCCTCTTTACCTTCATGCTCACACTTCTGCCATTCATGATTCGTCCCAAAGACCCTGCCACCCTTCTTCCTTGCAATGCCCTTTCTCTTATCTCACCCTCCATACCACCATGCTTACACATAACTGATCCAAGGTACCTAAACTCATTGACCTCCTCCATTTCTTCACCATTCAAAATTATTTTGCATTCTTTTTCACATTCAATTTCCACTCTATATGGGCATACAAAATCTACAACCTCACTTCTACTTTGTTCACAAACCATCACTTTACTTTTGTTGACATTTACTTTCAGCTTTCTCCTATTACAGACACTATCAAAAACACTGACCAAATTTTGTAAGTCACTGTCATTTTCTGCAATGAGCACCGTGTCATCAGCAAACAGTATTGAACTCAGTACCCTCTTCCTTCCCTCATCGAACATTCTTACTCCAACTTCCCCAACTTTGCCCTTCATTTCTCTAATAACACCATCCATATAAATATTGAACAACCATTGTGACATGACACACCCCTGCCTTAAGCCCATTTTTATCTCAAAATGCTCACTTGTTTCTCCAGTAATTTTGACACATGCAGATGCATATCAATCTATCTATATCTCTGATATCCATTCCCCTCATGAGAACTTCCCCCAAGGCACTGTCATGGTAGTGGCATCCCTGTTCTGGCACTCCTCAACACATTCAATCCTGCCAGACAATTGCCCAATACTCATCTACTCTATTTATTAATTTTACTCTTTATTATTGATCAGAATCCCATTAATAGTGATTATTTTCATTTTAACCAATCATAATTTTGTTGTTCATTTATTTTTCTTCATATTATTAATGCACCTTAACTTATATAGCCTACTTTTCAGAAATATTTTGATGAAGTGTTACACTGATTCTTAACTTTTATGCAGATTATTAGCTGCCAAAACACATTATTTTGGTGTGGGTGGAGGAACACAACAGTTTGCAGATCTTGTAAAGACTCAAGGTCAACTAGATGTTCATTTCATCACCTCAAACAACTCAGGTAAGTAATTTCTTTATTAACATCCATTAGATTCACATTATTTTCAGCTGAATTTTAACCCCTTCAGCGCAACGCCCGTATATAACATATGGGCAACCCAATCCATCCATGCCTTTATTTACAGGACTGCAGTTTAAAAAATTGCAGCGTTCCCAAACTTGCTTGGCTTGTAGGCCTGCCTTTGTTCTGCCAAGCCTACCCTCCCTTATCCCCCTCCATTGACTCAAGCCATGCTCCCGGGACACCAAGTCCCAAGGCCTTGACAACAAGGAGATTCTTCTTTCTCTTGCATCTGGCTATGTCAGCAAAACTAGCACGACCTGACTCTGCTGTCTGCTCAGCACAAATCACGCCTGCCACCTCACTCAATTCCTCCTTTATACTGGACACCCAAGACTCAACCTCATCTTTAACCCTTTCCTTGCTAAGCGCTCGCAACGAGACTATCACCCCAGGCGCGCTTGGGCACCCCAGCAGGGGAAGGGGATCTCTTTTAACCGCTGTATCTCAAAAACTATTCGTCACAGCGACAAAACAAGAATACTGTTGGAAAGAGGAGGTCAAGATCTATAAGATTCGGTTATGTAAGCCTCTCCTACGAGTGTACAGGCACGTTCAGGGGGTGTGGGAGCTTTAGCACCACCAGCAAGTATGCTAGTGCTCGCAGTTTTAACCTCTGTATCTCAAAAACTATTCATCACAGCTAAAAAAACAAAAACACCATTGGAATGAGGAGGCCAAGATCTATAAGATTTGGTAATGTAATCCTCTCCTGCGAATATACAGGCACGTTCAGGGGTGTTGCCTGTGAAGACGTACATTTACACGTGCACGACGGTCAGCTGTAAGGCAACTACTGAGTAGATCTCTTGATGATGGGGTGCTGGCAGGGCAGTATTGCCATCTGCAAAATTTACAACTATTTGGTCAAAATATCAGTCATGTGATAGGTGAAGCTATGCAAAAATGTCGCTATATTGGACAACAACATCCACCAGTTGCTCGTCTGTAGATTTTTCGCGCGGCTGATATGATTTTCCTCCAAATTTACTGAAAAACCCATTGAATTGGCAATGCTGTGGAATGAGAAATAGTGTTGGAACACTCATACGCAGCAAATTTGAGTGCGACTGGAGCTCGCAGCGAGCGTTTAGCGCCACCGGCAAGTTATGCTAGTGCTCGCTGTGAGCGTTTAGCAACAAAAGAGTTAACCACAGATATTTCTTTAGATAATTCTTGCTTAAATTTATCCAATTTTTCAACAATGTGGGTAATGAGGGATGCTTTATGAAGACATGGAGTGCAAATCCAATTTATTTTAGGTATATTATCCTGCTTGACTCTAGTCAAATTAGTACACTTAACATGACACCACTTTGGGCACAAACGGCATGAAATCCACTTCTCGCCTGTAAAATCTTCACAGATACAACAGGAGTCTCTCAGACTCCTAGTTCTTCCCGGCCTGCCATTGTCGACTCAGCAATTTCGAGGAGCAAGGAGCTCACACAGACACATCCACTCCCTTCCCATTGCTGGGCACGATAACAGAAAACCTTATTCCCGATAACCGATAACTGATAATGGAAAACCTTATTGGTGATAACCGATATTCGTTAACTGGAGACACAAATATAAATCCACAGTTCCGATACTAGCTGGCGATAAATCCGATAGGCGAAAACGATACTATATTGATATTTAAAAAAAAAAAAAAAAAAAAAAAAACATAGATGAATTCAAATTTTCATTATCTGTATTTTAGAAAACTTACAAAACATGAAAACCACACGTTGACACGTACATATGGATGGTAATACTAGAAACACCTGAACCGGTATTGTGTTATTTAGCGTACTCACCGTCAAAAGCTGGCGCTTTTGTTTACAAACACTGGTCTCTTGTGAACTGAGCATGCTCAGACCAGCAAGCGTAGACCTGTACAGTCTCACAAAGCTTTTTAACCGTAATTAAAAGAATTGCTGGAAGGCTGAATCAGACATACAGTACCACTACCTCCATCCTTGCTGTTTCTAGAACGACACTCTGTACGAGTTATATTTATATGTACAGAGTGTCGTTCTAGAAACAGCAAGGATGGTGGTACTGTATGTCTGATTCAGCCTTCCAGCAACTCTTAATGTGTTAAAAAGCTTTGTGAGACTGTACAGGGCTACGCTTACTGGTCTGAGGATGCGCAGTTCACGAGAGACCAGTGTTTGTAAACAAAAGCGCCAGCTTTTGACGATGGGACACCAAATAACACAACACCGGGTGCCTTCAATATCATGGCATGCTCACAAACGAATATGGAATATCAAATTTGAGGCAGTGAATAATCATTTTTTGGGCAAAGTTAAATGATTTTTCTCTTTGATATATTGATTTTTGAATGTAACATAAAAAATAACCTTGTGTTTTAATGTTGATGATCTAAGTATGAAATCTCTTCACCGAAGATATTTCATACCCCGAAGTTTTTTCATACAACACCAAGCGCCCGGTGCACGCATGCGCAGTAGGGAGGAGACAACGGGTTTTTTTCTGAGAGGTGGAAAAAAGTAACGATTATCGCTTGTTTGGTTACAAAAGTAACGAAGATACTGATATATATTTAAATAAGTATCGGATGGCCGATACCCCGATTTTGTTATCAGCGATAAAATATCGCGATAACGCCCAGCTATGTCCCTACCCCTCTTACTCACTCACTCACTGAGTGGTTTAATTATTTTTAAACATTCAATCAATTTTCCACGGAGGCGACATTTCTCAAGAGGAAACAGGTTAAGAGTTGAGAGCCTTTCATCGTAAGGTTTATTGCACAAGGAAGGGATAATTTTTGTTGCTCGCTGTTAAACACCTAGTTAGCGGTGTCCTTTGCATGGTAGAAAGACCAAAACTGAACCGCTTATTCCAAGTGGGGTCTGACTAAACTATTGTAAAGCAGGATTATTAAATCTTTATTTTTGAATAGAAGTTTCTCTTAATGAAGCCCAGCATTCTGTTCGCTTTATTTGCTGCATCAATGCATTGCTGTGATAATTTTAGGTTTGATGCAATTATGACACCCAGGTCCTTGATGTATTGATCACTTTTGAGTTTGACGCCACACATTTTGTAATCGAACTTCTTATTTCTTGTTACAACTTGAAGAATCTGGCACTTATCTATATTAAATGGCATCTTCCATCATTCAGACCAAGCTGAAATTTTATGGAAGTCTTCTTGGAGGCTTTATCTGTCTTTGTCAGTAAGGACCGAGTTACAAATCTTTGTGTCGTCTGCAAATTTACTAATGAGATTATTGATTCCAACGTCCACATTATTGATGTAAATAATGAAGAGCACTAGGCCAAGAACTGAGCCCTGTGGGACTCCACTAGTGACAGGTGCCCACTCTGAGTTAAACAGAGAGAGAGAGAGAGAGAGAGAGAGAGAGAGAGAGAGAGAGAGAGAGAGAGAGAGAGAGAGATCATCTATGGTTTAGCAATGTGTTAACCCGGTAGTAGCGACGGGCTAAATTTGTGGCTGTACTGTGTAGCAGCGACGGGCCAAATTTATGCCATGATATAAACCCCCCAAAATAGATGATACATAATCTGATCACAAATGCTTTGATATATATTATGAAATGATTTGTGTGAGGGGTGATTTTTTCTCATTTTTCTCGCTTAGAGGGACCATTAAGAAACATGATCCCCACTGCTACCAGGTTAAGGGGAGGATCCACCATAGGATATTATGGAAATATGAAAAATATATCAAAATTGAGGTTAACCCGTAAACTACGCCAGACATCTCAAGATGATATGAGTTAGACTGCGCCAGACATCTTAAGATGACACATGTTCCAAGGTGAATATTTATATTTCCTGCAATGCCAAAGTATATTCCAATGAACCTCTTGTGGCAACATCATCCCTCTTTCGCACCATGTAGTCACCATCGTCATATTAGTTGCTCTTTAGCAGCCATGGAGAGCAGAATTATGTCATCTACTGATGCCAACCAATCTCATATAGCTCCTGCAGTCGTGACCGAGGGGGAGGCATGGAAGGGGGTAAAAAGAAAGTATTGGTAAAGAGAAAGATTGTAGTAGACAAATTTGAAAGAGACAGTGATTCAGATTGTATTCAACCATCAGATTCAGCTGGTCTGAGGAAGCGTGGCAAGCGTGAGCATGCTTCTGGCGCTCAAGGTCACAGACACGCTGCCTCTCCAACAGTGCAGAAAGTTACTAGCTAGCCTAGTCACTCACTGACACCATCATCACTGTCCCATGATTCAGAGTGGCAGAAAGATGAGGAAAACGACAGTGGGGGTATAAGAGAAGACTCGGCTAATGAACTGAGTGAGGGAGGGGTGTCAGCTGGAATGGGAGAGGAGTGGGAGGCAGAGGGAGAACAGGAGCCTCAGAGACGTGAGACAACGTGTATTCCATTCGTCTGGTCTGATGGATCAGATTTTGTGCCAGACATTCATAAAACTTTGACAAGAATATTGCTGGTGTGACTAATGACTGGCCTCTTGATAATGATGCGCAAGAGGTTGATTATCGAAATTGACAAAGTGAAGTTTCCTGTGATATAATTTGTTTGTTGTAACTGAAATGAATAATTAGTGGCAAGAGAATGTTCAAACGTTGACTGTGCTGTGTGTCATCTTCCCTTTGCCACCGTCCTATCTACCCCGTCACTGCCAGCGCTCCCAAGGTCGCCTCATATCCGCAGCCTTTATCCCGCCATCATTGCCACATTAGGTGAATTATTATTTTTTTTTTTTTTTTTTGCACTATTTGGTGCTCAACATGTCTCTCTTGGGTGTTGTAATACTAAAAATTGTTTTCCAGCAGGTTATTGTTTTGCCATTTATTGCACACCCAGGAACTATTCCCAAATCTTAATTGCGCAGTTTATGGGTTAAGGGTCTGTGTACACCGCCTATGTGTAGGCTATCGAACAGCAGTTTGTTTTTCTTTCCCGCAAATTTAAATGTCCTGCCGAGCCAATTTTTAAATGCCCTGTAGATGGGCGTGGCGCGCATGTCCTAGTGTGGGTCACGTTGCTACGTTATTTTCAATGAATGTGATGAAATAATGCCTTATAAATGCCCAGTCATACGTCAGGCAGCGTTTACACCATGTTGGCGTTCTGTGCAGGGCTGCCCTGTGCCAGTGCTCTTTATAGCTTGAGGGAGAGAGGTCACGCTCACGCTGCTTCACTCACTTGCCTCTCATTCGCTCATATGCCTTCATTTAGCCTTGCCATGCTCAGAATTCTTTCAGACATGCCTAAAGTACGCAAGAGTGTAGAAACAAAGAGGAAAAGAGCGGAATACGTGAGGGAAAAGCGGAGAGAGAGAGAACGCTGCCTCCCCTATCTCCACCCACGCCGCCACCACCGCCTCCTCTCCTTGCCTCAGCTGATCCACCCATGCCGCCACCACCACCACCTCTCCCTGCCTCAGCTGATCCACCCACGCCGCCACCACCACCACCTCTCCCTGTCTCAGCTGATCCACATATGTCAGCTGCCACACCACCATCAACTTTGCCACGTGCATTGTCACGGTCACAGATTGCAAGCGCTCGTGTGCCTGATGTTACTGAAATCTGTGACCGAAAATATATTACTACTGAAAGCCAGCTTCAGTCTCTGGTCGCTGGCTTACAGTGTTCTAAAAGGAAATGCAGGCAGCAACTCTCAGTAAGTGCCTCTTCTGACAGATGGGACACCACCTTTTCTGTTGCGTGCACTGCATGCCAGACAGAATATTGCTACGCTCCACCAAAAACGTTCAAGCTGAAAGGGGGTGATGATAACAAGTTCACAGAGATGTATGATTACTGAGCAATAAACAACCATATGATATGAGGTTTGCTACATTATAACTTGATTAGAGTACACTATGACATGAAAATGGCAAAAAAACTTTAATCGATGTTTTCTCAAAACAAGGGTTACAACAACATAAAATGCATCTCCTCCATTATTTTTTTTCCGATTGCCATAAAAATTTTGGAGTAAAAACTTAATTTAATTTAGAAAAAATTGTATAATTTTTTTTTTTTTTTGATAGAGGTCATACTTTTTCCGTACAGCACAAAAAAATTTAGACCACGATTTAATAAAAAAAATAATTTGAGTAAGTTTATTAGATTTAAAAAAAAAAAAATTATACGATTTGCTCGGATTGTTATGAAGTATTTTGTGTGCAAGTGGCAAAAAACAATATGCAAAGATGACAGAGAAGATACATTTTGAAATTTTTGAAAAAAAAAAATCAATATATCTACATACATATTGATACTATTTACTTGAAACTCGGGTATGATGATGAAGGCAATGTTACACACAACATCCATGAAAATCAACAACCTCAACTAATTTTAAAAACATAGGCGGATCCTTCCCTTAACCCCTGATCATCAGGGCTCCAAATATTACGTTATCACTAGACATTTCCAGAATTTTGGACAAACTTTTGGGCTCAAAAATACATTTATAAATGGCACAAAGTTTAATCCTTTACAGTAATACCTCGGTTTATGAGCGCCATAGTTTACGAGTGTTTTGATTTACAAGCAAAAAAAATATACAAAAATGCCTTGATTTACAAGCGATGACTTGGTGTTCGAGCATCCTGCTTCTACAAGCCTTTTTTTTTTTTTTTTTTTTTTTTTTTTTTTTTCCTGAAGGGTGTGGACACGGGCTATATGGAGCCCATCAGGGTCAAACGCATACGTCCCTCCAAGGACGGACCAGAGGCCATTACCGGGATAGGACCGACTTTATCGGCTGACGTCAGCCTAGCCAACCAAGTCAGTCTGTCAACAAGGACTGGTGTGTCTCTTTGTACAAGTTGGAAGATGTGAGCATGGGTTCCCTTTGTTCGCCGCAAGATGAGAGTGCTCAAAGCGGAAAACAATGGGAATAGAGTCTTAGTTAGGGTTGCTACCTTGAGTTCAGAAAAATAAGGAATGCAACATCCCATTCTCCAATACAGAACGAATCCATATTTTAAGGAATGGGTGGCAACCCTAAAATTTCTCTAGCCTGCCATGACTGACAGCCACTGCCCGCTGCTGGTGAAGGCAGGAGGAAGGGGGGTGGGATGTCACGCTTCATACTGTACGCATATTTTAAGGACAACCCTAGACAAACAGTTGTATGGACTGGTT
Source organism: Eriocheir sinensis (assembly GCF_024679095.1). NCBI lineage: Eukaryota > Metazoa > Arthropoda > Malacostraca > Decapoda > Varunidae > Eriocheir > Eriocheir sinensis. The sequence continues at coordinate 2,178,453 of NC_066516.1, forward strand.
TTGTGATTCACCGAAAAATGCACTCACTACAGTTTTAAAATACTGAATTTTATCTGTTTAACCATTCAAACAGACAAATACAGAACAAATGGTGTTCCGTATTTTAATTAAGGAAAGGGTGGCAACCCTAGTCTCAGTTCGTGTTGTACACTCGCAGAGATAGTACCCGTGTGCTTGTGTCCGATTACATTTGTGCTCTGTTGTGCGATCCTTGTGTTTTCAGCACTACACTGTGCATTCTTTGTGCTTTAACAATGTCCCCCAGAAAGATGGTTAAAAGGGATGGTGTCGCAAAGAAGAAAACAGGAACGGCAGATACTATGCTCGCAACAGCAGGAACGGTGTGCGATCCTCAGTGGCTTGTATGCCCTCATGGACATGACTGACTCCCGTTTGCCCTTCATATTGGACGATATGTCGGGTTACTTCACGTTGAAGGTTGAATGTAGTTCCGGTACCTCGAGAATAGGGAAACTGCGGCTGCTAAATCCCAGTGCAAAGCCTACTGCTCGACCGTAGTTAGCAATTGCTAAAGTCTCTGTAACAACTGTAGCACATTGATTTGTGTTTTATATTATTTATCATTGCTATTTGTTTGTAAGATTACTTTTATTCTATATAAATTAACATTTAAAATGATTTTTATGAAAATATTTTTTGGGATATGGGACGCATTAATGGGATTCACATTAAATTCGATGGGGAAGTTCATTTGGGTTCACGAATGTTTTTGTTTGTGAGCAGAATTCTGGAACAAATTAAACTCGTAAACTGAGGTATGAGTATGACTGTTTAACACATGAAATATATGCACTTTTAAACTTGATTATAAATTACTGAAGGCCATGAAATTTGCATTTACAAAAAAAATGTGCAAAAAATGGAGGAAAAAACAAAGTGTATATTGGAAAAATCACAGCCAGTCACAGTGTTATTGTATGCTGCTCAAACTTGCAACACGAGGAGTCGAGATGTTCCCCTGGGATGCTCCAGACCCTCCTAGCCCTTATGCAGCATAGGTTGCTTTGGCCCATGCTGTAAAATTTACAGCACCATATCTGGAATCCTGGACAATGGGGCTGTAAATTTATGCTATACATAGGAGCCCCACGTAAGCACCTCACATGGCAAAACCACAACTCAAAGTGAGATTTCATAGACGGCCAGCCTCTTAGGCCTAGCACCGTCTCGTCAGCAACACAAACTAGGCCTCTTGACAGAATCCCGGACAACCCTGGTGATTAATGGTTAATCCATTTCACATTAGTTCATATGGGAGAAATGATTTAGGTTTTCAAACAAATCAGTTTTCAAAAATCTTTTAGTAACGAATTAAGTTTGAGATCCAAGGTTCCACTGTATAGGGGGGCTTCGTGGTGCAGTGGTTAGCACACTCGGCTCACAACCGAGAGAGCCCGGGTTCGATTCCCAGGCGGAGTGGAAAAATTTGGGCGGCTTTTCCGATACCCTACGCCCCTGTCCACTCAGCAGTGAATGGGTACCAGGTATTAATTGGGGGTTGTGTCCCGTCTCCTGGGATCTGTTCCCTTCTCCTATAATTCCTTCCCCTTCTGTCTCTCTCCAGCATATGACCACAGATGTTGCGCCGACTAAACGAAACTTTCCAACTTTTCACTGTATAGGGCTTGTGGCTCACTAGAAACCATTTCATGATTCTTTCATATGATCTATTTCTTTCATTAGCTACCTGTGTTTCCTGGATACTACAAATTAGTGTGTGGCTGTGCATGACATTTCAGGACATTATACATCAACCCCTTGGATGCGGACTTCCTACAAGAAGACATCACCAAGCTACATGAGTGGAGCAAAAAGTGGCTGCTACAATTCAATGAAGACATATGCAAAGTCATGCACCTTGGGAGGGTATATCCAGCATACCAATACCACATGGGAAACACTCCACTATCCACCACAGAGACAGAGAAAGACCTGGGAATACATGTTAGAAGGCTACCAGTGAAGGCGAAATCCATGTCAATCGCAGTGAAGGGGTTAAATGCAATTTTCCTTGGTTATCGAGTCAGTGTGATAGATACGTGTATATATTTTCTACTAAATTGCTCTCTTAATAACTATTTTATCTTTTCAGGTGTTAAAAGGGAGATAATTCAGATGAAGTTTAAGAACTGAACAACAAAAGACAGAAATGAGTTCTTTTGTTCTTCAACATAATATTAAACAGCAAGGTATGTAATTATTTTACTATCATCCTTTATGTCCACATCCATGAGCCCCAGAAATTTATGATATTTAGAGTACATGTCTCCACGTATATCCCCTGCATGCTGCAAAGCTTATCAAAAGAGATCAAAGATGAGGGCAGGAAGTTACTCCCTATAAAATGTACATCCCACCAAATACAAAATATTGAATATGTCTATTTTTTTTTTTTTTTTTTTTTTTTCTCATTCTGTTGCTTTCATTTATTTCGTTCATCACCATCTCAAGGATAAAACTTTTAGAGGAGGGAAAAACACGATATTACTACAACACTCACAATATATACCAGATGTATAATATTTTCTGACAGACAAATTTATATTCTTCTTTTATATGGACACTAACTTCTGCAAAACGTACAACACTTTCTATTAACTTATTTTGTATGCTAAAGGAAGCGGGTCGAGGGAAGGTAAACTGTATGACAAGTTTCGTATTCATACGATCACATCCTGGTAACACACAAAAGCTTTGATGGGACCTTTGATAATTCTGATGTGGGTCAATTTCTACCAATAGTACAATTAAGTTCTGCTATTTATATTACAGCTTATTCTAGAAGGTCAATATAACTTGCTGTACATACAAATAAATTCTTCCAAATGTATTAAACCTTTACCAAACATAGCACAGTTTCTGCTAGACATATAATATCCTGCCAGACACACAACAGCTTGCTGAATGCACAGCTGCAATACTTGATTTGTTATGGATTTATTGGTTAAGATGTTTAATATGTTAGTGTATGAGTAGCTTTGGTTAATGTTCACTCAGATACCTTGTTATTAATTCTTACTCTTGTTTTATCTTCTTTCTCATTATTGACAGTGTCTCCATTTATAATTATTATCTAATTTTGTTACAGATGAGTATGGAGTTATGATTTGAATAAAGCATTGAATCAAGAATTTTTTTGATCTCAGTCAGACATTTCATTAACATCTAGATGTGTGAAAATTTATGCCATATTCATATACAAATAACTTCTGCCACACACAAGAAAACTTTTGCCAGACTTTAATCAGTTTTCATCAGACTTTGCCAGACATGTGATAACTTGTCCAATATACAAGAGTTTCTTCCAGACATAGGTTAATTTCTTTAAGACTTACAAAAAATTGCTAGATGTATGATTGACTCTGCCAGTTAGATAGATAACTTTTGCTAGATTCACAGGGATTTCTGTCATATTGGTTATTATTTGCCTCATGTGATATTCTTGCCAGATATACGATATCTTGAACGATAACCATATTTTAACAAAAATGCCCACCTGTATACAGATGCATTGGCATATGTCTATGCCAGGGATGGCCAGTCCGCCAATCGTGATCGACTGGTCGATCACAAACCCGTCTCGAGTTGATCGCATGGCTTAGCAGCCTTAGTAAATCACATTTAATGATTTATCATTCATAAAATGCTATAGCATAGAAAATTCATATTTAAATTTACATCAAAATCATTGTGATAAATTATTATTACTGTTGTTGCCCGCTGTACCTAAAACTCAAAACATGAGCTTATCGTGTTGATTTTTGTTTTTGTTTTTTTCTCATTCTGGGAATAGATTATCATTATGAAGATATGAGAATCACAAGTGTAGAAAAGCTACTGTGCATCGCCTCCCTGTGTAACAGGAAGCATTCGCGTCCCATGTGACAGGAAGCATTCGCGTCCATACAGGACTGGTGCTGGCTCACTCCTGGCCAGGAAATTGCTTAGCAAGTTTTCATCAATTGTGTACTAAACTATCATGTGGTTTGATATGCTTAAAAATACAAGATAAATATTATATTAATGAATTTGGTAATGAAAAGTAAAAGTCAATATTAAGGAGTTGTCAAAATTAGAGATAATCCTATCTGGTAACTACTCTTTGATACTGCATTCCCAGTCACCTTCTTTACACGGCAGCATAAAGAATTGTCTCTGGTATTGGAAACCACAATTGTTGAAACTTTGGCCTAGCTACAGTTGTCATGTTAAACTGCAGTAATATCTTTATTTTTTCAAATACAGATTATTGGCAAGTTGTTTAACAAAATTGAGTGCTGGACCAAGCACTAAAGTGGCCAAAACGTACCATTTTCACAGTGAATGGGAGGAAGTTTATTTTTTTACCATGAATAACTTGAAGTGTGTTGGTCTGAGATGTCATGTGTCTCCAGCTCTAGCAAAAAAAAAAAGAAATCTTGAGAGGCATTTCAAAAGCTGTCACAAAAAGTATGACAATGACTTCCCACCTAAAGGTGAGCTAAGAAAGAGGAAATTTCATTACCTGAAATCTCAGCTTAGAATAAAATATTCAAGGAGGCCTTTTTAGAATCAGCAGAATCATTGTTTGAAAATTTCAAAAATGTCCGAAATTCTGTCTTCTCTGAGAGATGTTTAGTTATCAAAAAGCACTGTCATAAGGCACAGTTAAAGTATGGCTGAGGAAGTGAGTGAACAGCTGCATAAAGACACATGTGAGTGTAGGTTCTTTTCATTGCAGTTTGATGAGTCTACTGATGTGGTTGATACATCACAGTTGTGCATTTTTATTAGATTGGTGTTTAAAGACATGAGCACAAAAGAGGAACAGCTGAAAATCCTACCACTAACAGGAAAAACTAGGGGTGAAGACATATTTAAGACTTTCAGTGATTTTGTTCATCGTACACAGTTGCCGTTGAGTAAGCTGTTGTCAATAACAACTGTTGGAACACCTGCAATGGCTGGCTGAATCAGTGGGTTCACTGCTTTATGCAAGAGTGACGACAGGTTCCCTAACTACTTTAATAATCATTGCATTTATTCATCAACAAGCACTATGTGGTAAGAAGTTGAATATGAAGGAAGTCATGGATATATCCCTCAAAGTTGTGAATTCAGTTCAACCCAGAAGTCTTCAGAAACGGTTGTTCTGATCTCAACTAGAAGCAAATAAGGCTGAACACTCTGACCTTCTGTTGCATAACGATGTCAAGTAGAGGTAAGTAGCGGTACACCGACGGTAAACCGCAGGTGCGCCGCCGGCCCCGGAAATATTGCATATCTTGCTGGCTGTTAGACCCCGATTGGCTGACCGGGAGTGATCGGATCAACCCGGACTCTAGAAGAACCGTCCAAGTCATTCAAGAATAAGCTCCGGGGGGCAGCATGAGCCAAGAAAAGATGGCGCCTCTAAAAACACTTGCATGAACCATGACGGGATCGGGCCGACCACCAGGCCTCTCAAGAAAAGCTTACCGGTGCTACAGGCTTCAACGTAAAAAATAAATAAATAAATAAATGAAATAAAATAAAAACTCGACCACTCTAACTGATCAACGGACTAACACATAACATAGAAATGCCAAGCAATTAAGGTGATCTACTGGTTTATTAAAAGGTCGAATTTTGCATCACACACCTATAAATGTTTTCTCACAAAACTTTTCCTTAATTATCCCTACATACTCCTGTGAAAGTTTATTGCTGAAAACCTCTTTTACGTCGGTCATTTTTTGCTTTACTTTACACTTTCGCGGGCCTGGCTCTGCATGCGACGGCCCATACGGGTAAAGTCAGTTCATATGTGTCCATAAAACCACATAGAAATTGAACCCATGCACAGCTGCTGCCCTCTTGGTGTTGACTCCTTGGGCTTTTGCAAGCGGGATAAAGCAGACGACAAGCATAAGAACATAAGAACGTAAGGAGTCTGCAAGAGACCGGTTGGCCTATACAAGGTAGCTCCTTTAAGTCTACCCCCACCTTACCTCACTATCCATGAATTTATCCAACCTCTTCTTGAATGTACCTATGGTATTGGCACACACAACATGACAGCCAAGTCTGTTCCACTCATCCACCACTCCACTGGTGAACCAATTCTTGCCGATGTCTTTGTTGAATCTGAATTTGTCAAAATTAAAACCATTGCTATGTGTCCTACCTGGCTCTTTTACAACCAAAACCCTAATGACATCCCCTTCAGCCCTTCATTCATTTATAGACTTCGATCAGTTCTCCTCACAACCTTTGCCTTTCTAGAGAGTGTCGATTTAAATGCTTCAGTCTATCCTCATAAGGCAAGTTTCTCACCCCTTGAATAATTTTTGTCATCCCTCTCTGTACAGATTCTAACATCTTGATATCCAGTCTATAGTAGGGGGACCAGAACTGAACCACATAATCAAGATGAGGTCTAACTAGTGCTAAGTAAAGTTTCAGGATGACCTCAGCGCTCCTATTGCTTACGCTCCTAGAGATGAAATCCAGTACCCTGTTTGCACGATTCTTAGCCTGAATGCAATGAGCCCTAGGACGTAGGTCAATGCTCACTAAGACTCCTAATTCCCTGTCACACCCAGACCTGCTTAGAAGAGTGTCATTTAACCCCTTCAACATGAGGACGCGTATGCTGCGTCCTTGCGTGCCCTGTATCATATCCGAGTACGCGCATACTGCGTCCTGGCTCGCTTTAGCCAATATACGAGTTATCTTATCTCTGTATTTATGCTTAAATCTCAACATTATTAACTAATATATGTTTCTTTATGTGCACCATCTAATTCTGCATGTTTTCATATATAATACATGATGGTTATGTTGAGTTTATGGCTGAAAATTTGTTATATCCAATAGCGACATTTGAAATTTGGCGCGCGTGTCAATACCGGATATGGCGCGGGGCGCTGTTTTGGCCTGCCCGTAGCGAAGGGGCTAAGGAGTAATTGTGTAAGGGGTTATTCCTACCTACGCTCAGAATATTATACTTTCCGACATTGAATTATATCTGCCTTTTCTGTGCCCAATCATATAGTCTGTCAAGCTCATCCTGGAGAACGCTAGCGTCCTGGTCTGACTGGATTACTTCACAGATCATGGTGTCACCTGCAAACTTACTAACATCACTATTAATTCCTGTGTCCAAATCAGATGTAAATGATAAAAAGCAGCGGACCCAGCACTGACCCCTGTGGGGCTTCACTCATAACACAGCCCCATACAGATTTTTTACCCTTGATTTGCACTCTCTGCCTTCTACCACTAAGCCACGCCCTGATCCTGTTCAAGACTCTCCAATCTATGCCGTGAGCCTACAATTTTAGTAATAGCCGGTGATGGGGGACTTTGTCGAATGCTTTACTGAAATCTAGATAAGAATGTTATAGCTTTCATCTCTGTGAACCGCCTCGATTACTTTAGTGTAGAAGGACAATAGATTAGTAAGGCAAGACCTACTCTTCGTGAACCCATGCTTTGTCATGAATTGAACTATGCTTCTCTAGATGGTCCCGAATGCTCCTGGCTATAACTGACTCCAACATCTTGCCTACAACTGATGTTAAGCTAATTGGGCGATAATTTGAGGTGGCTGACTTATCTCCCTTTAAAAAAAATCGGCGTCACCTTGCAGAAAACAGCAACAAGCCAGGATGATTGTCCAGGATACCCTTTGAACATCGTCAAGTCGTACCAACCAAAGACCTTCTGAAGGAATGCATGAAGAATCGGACCCAAAAGCTAAATGATAATCATCGAAGTTGTTGATGCAAATATCAAAAGACAAGTTTGCTGGGCTGCTCAGAGTAAACTTGTCTCAGGTTATGTTTCTGGAGCAAAACCTTCGGTTTGCAGCACCCTACTTGGCAAGCCAATTAGGATCCATAACCAGAGTTTCTAAGTCTTCCAACCTCAGGTTTCTCCATGATGAGTGCTCTAGATCTAAGGGACTAGAGGACACTTAAAGCTACAGTGCAGGGAACTTTTGAGTGTGTGTGTGTGTGTGTGTGTGTGTGTAAGAGAGAGTTGGGGTTGGTAGGAAGGAAAGTGGAAGAAATTAAATATTTTTATGAAATTTCTGAAGATTCATTGGACAAGATATCAAAATCTGTGATGGCAAAACTCAAGTAACACCTGTAAGTTAACCGAATGCCACATAAGATGATGCAGTTGAAATCGTGGAAAAAAAAAAAGTAATATCATGCGGTTTAGGATAAAAGATTCCTAACTCAAAACAAATCGACCAATTTTCAAATTGAGTAGTACCAATCTTTATCGCTCATAATGCCCTATAACTGTGCACAAGCTCAAGTTCTCTTTTAATTTGTAGCATGGCGGCGTGGCTCGGTGTACCGTGGAAAAGTAAAGGTTAAGTACCATGCTTAAGGTTGCCAAGGTCGCAATTTATCTCACGTCGATAGGGAAATGGAAAATCATGTTTTGTTTTTTTTTTTTTTTTTCATGGGCTATGACGCCAGTAGGCTTCTCTTTAGGAGCCTGTGATCGGCCTGAGTCCCTCATGGCGCAGGCAAGTGTTTATAGTGGCGCCATGTATTCTTAGTTCATGCTGCCGCAGGAGCTCATTTTTAATTTCACTTGAACAGGTCCTTTAGTGTCTGGGTTGATAGGTGGTTTTCAGGACAGCATGTGGGTAGTCTTTTGCCACTCGGCAGTGACTGAAAAATCGGTGGTAGCGTGATTCAAACCCGCATCATTCAGGACGAGGCGGAACGCAGGATCGCACACTAACCACTCAGCCATCGCATCTCTTTGATATATTTATAAATTTAATTCTCTATATTCAATATTACAATTAAAGTTTAGATGGGTGTTTACTTTTTATATGCATGATTTTCTCTTTGGGCTACTTTTTGACTTGGAGGTTCACGGAAAATTTCACCCAAGACTTGGGAACTTGAGTTCCCTCTCAGTCTCAGGCGTTGTTAGGGATAAGTTGTTGAAAGGCATGTTAAGTAACGAAGTGAGTATCTGTGAGAAGCTATTACTTCTCCCTCTCTGGCTCCTTGCTTCACTATTTCTCGTATGTTTCAAATGTTCGTTCAGCGCCCAGTAGTAGGTTTCATTTCAGTTGACTAAATAATTGGACCCCAGAATCTCCTTTACCTCCTGCATTGCCTCAACAGTTTAAGGCAGTCTCTTCAGGAACCACCGTAGCGAGCACATCTCTGGTAACTTGCTTATAAGCGAGCCTGTGGACTGAACTGACTCCGGGGCATGCTTAGTGCCTCGTGATTGTGTCCGACTGTATATCAGTCTGTGCCATTCAGTGCTTTTCGGCTTGTCCGATCAGCGCTTAGGCTCCATTTATTAGCGCTTTGGTAACGTGAATGTAACGTCGAGCCGGTATTGGACACTGAGACTTGTGTTTAAGTCTAAATATTAATTGCGAGTGTAGTATTTGCTTCGTTTGCTTGTTTTGTGCTTTAGTGTTCGTTTTCAATGTCATGCGGGAGTACCGTGACATAACTTGGTGTGTTTGTGACTGCTGGGCACTGGAGTTATATTTCGTGTTTGTTTATGTGTTGTGTCTTTTTGGTGGTGTTAACTTCCGTTGCTGCATTGTAACTATTGTGTCGGGTTATAATAATTATTTCTATGTGTTTACTTTTGCTAACACCGGTAGTCTGCTTACGGTGTAGGATATTTCTTGTGTATTGTTGCAGACATATTAGCCCTGTTATCTTTTCTTAAGTTGTGGCATTGTTATTGGGTGCAATAGTCTTTACGTCGTAAGAGGAGAGAGAACCCCCTTGCCTTAGTCTACATATACCAAGTCGGACCACCGCGCAGGAAGGCGGGGCTATGGATGACGTCACTGGTTGCTGAGTAGGAGAAAATGGTTTTCTGATGAAGAAAACGGATAGAAAAATGGCACACTAAAATATTACCGTGTTTATAGAACGTTCTCACACACACACACACACACACACACACACACACACACACACACGTATATGCAGCCACAGCGCACGTGCACACGCACACACTCACAAGCACAGACACAGCACAACACACACAGACATAGAAGCACAGCACACCACAGCATAGACAGCACGCACACACACACAAACACGGGCACAGCATATTCCACACACACACACACACACACACACAGCATAGCCACACACAGAGCACTGACCACACACACACACAAACACAGCATAGAACAGCGTAGACCACACACACACACAGCACAACACAGCATAGACCTCCCCCGACACACACACACAAAAAAAAAAAAAGAACGCTTCATTGACTAGGTATTGTTATGCCGGGCGTGTTACTTGGGTTCCGTGTCGCCGTCAGGAGACTCCGTGGGAGGGAGATATGTAAACACTTCGCACAGCTTCTGTAGTTTAATATTCTTCCCTAGTAGTACACTTCACTCGGACTCTTCACTTACCACTAGCTTACTATGACTGGGACTCTCTCGCCCTCTTCTCCTATATATATCCAGAACAGTACAGTCTAGAATGTTACAGTATATTTTAGATCATACAAGAACATGTAGCAAAAATATATGCGAGTTGGCAACACTTCCCGCCTGGCGCCTGGCCGCGCCCCGCTGGGCGCGGACGGCTCGCCTTGCTCCCCGCCCCCTTGCTCGTTTCTCCGGGAGCCTTCTAGAGGCCTATGGTCGCCGGGGGAAGCTTCCAGCACAACAGTATTATTACCACTTGTTCATCACGACTTTTCTTTTTCTCCAGATTGGCAGATGGGGACAGAAAAACGGACAGGAATATGTAAATCAATTATATTTATAAAATATATATCCCATTAACATCATATACAATCTGTTTATGCATGACATCCCCACACCACAACCACCAACAAACATTTCTCTCCCCGACGACGTAAGTACATGTATACCAACTGCCCACCACAACTAAGACTCGGCGTAATGCTGGATCTTTCGGGAGGCGATGAAACGTTACATTTACTTGGTGGTGTGTGTAGCGATTTGCGCACCCCAGAACAGCACATTTTTGAGACATGAAAGCCAAGGATGCAAATGTTCACCACACACGCACACACCCTACGCTTGACCACAGCGGAAGGACAACTGAATCACTGACGTCTAGGGGTGGGCAGGTACCGGTACCGGTACTAACGGTACCAGCTAAACGGTACGGTTTCGGTACTAGATTGCTCGGTACCGGTACCAGATTGCTCGGATTTATTTATTGGATTTATTGATAATTCTTCACGTCCGTTTTTTTTTAGGTTGCTACTAAATATTGTTATTGTTATTAGACTATGATCGAGTACATCCATAATAACTATACATGCTATTTTCTTATCGAAAAAAATAAATATTCACTTCATTCAGAGAGAGAGAGAGAGAGAGATCACCACTCAGTGAGTGGATATCTCGGTGATATGGGTACTCGATCATAGTCTAATAACAATAACAATATTTATTAGCAACCTAAAAAAGAAAAAGAATCGGACATGAAGAATTATCCAGTAACTCCAATAAATAAATCAAATAATAAAATAATGGAAACGGAAAGCAGGACAAAATGGTGGGAACTTGGGGGGACGGTCAGCGAGGCAGTGACTCAGCGTCTACACACAGGGTGCCGGGAAGCGTCATGATCACTCGGCACTGCGCATTGCCGCTAGTACCGATACCGTCTGGATCTTATAGTGACGCTCGGCGCTCGCCCGACCGCCTCCATGTGGTATCACGCGGTATGGGCCCTGTGTGTAGACGCTGAGTCACTGCCTCGCTGACCGTCCCCCCAAGTTCCCACCATTTTGTCCTGCTTTCCGTTTCCATTACAGCTCCCGTTTCCATTATTTTATTATTTTATTTATTTATTGGAGTTACTGGATAATTCTTCATGTCCGATTCTTTTTCTTTTTTAGGTTGCTAATAAATATTGTTATTGTTATTAGACTATGATCGAGTACATCCATAATAACTATACATGCTATTTTTTTATCGAAAAAGTAAATATTCACTTCATTCAGAGAGAGAGAGAGAGAGAGAGAGAGAGAGAGAGAGAGAGAGAGAGAGAGAAGGCATCCTTGCGACAAGGCATCGTCCCTTCAGATTGGAAAAAGGCTAACGTGACACCGATTTTTAAGAAAGGAGACAAAAAAGTACCAGGTAATTACAGGCCCATTAGTCTAACTTCGGTTGTAGGTAAGCTACTTGAGGGCATAATTAGAGACAAAATTGTGAGTTACCTTGAAAGCCACTCATTGATTGGGGACTCACAACATGGCTTCCGAAACAAAAGATCCTGCCTATCAAACCTATTAACCTTTTATAACGACCTCTTCACTGTTTATGACGTAACCAAATCACTGGACGTAGTCTATCTTGATTTCCAGAAAGCGTTTGATAAAGTCCCGCATCATAAATTACTTTACAAATTAAAGCAAATAGGTATTGACGGTCAAGTAAACCAATGGATCGCGAATTGGTTGAGCAACAGACAACAAAGAGTAGTGATTGATGGATTTAACTCAGAGTGGGCGCCTGTCACTAGTGGCGTCCCTCAGGGCTCGGTTCTTGGCCCAGTGCTCTTCATTATTTACATCAACGACGTGGATGTTGGACTCAATAACCGCATAAGTAAATTTGCAGACGACACAAAGATTGGTAACGCGGTTCTGACTGACGAAGACAGGCAAAGCCTCCAAGAGGATTTCCACAAAATTTCAGCTTGGTCGGATAGATGGGAGATGCCCTTTAACGTAGACAAGTGCCAGGTCCTTCAAGTTGGAACGAGGAATAAGAAGTTCGAATACGAAATGCGCGGCGTTAAACTCAAAAGCGTTCAATGCGTCAAGGACACATCTCAGGGGCCGGTACGTCGAACTATCTAGATTAGTTAAGAAAAACACCAGGATAGCAAAAAAGAACTATGAGATCAAAGTAGCAAATGAGGCGAAAAGTAATCCTAAGGGCTTCTTTCAGATGTATAGAACAAAAACACGGGAGAAAATTGGACCGCTGAAAACAAACACAGGGGAGCTAGTAGAAAATTACGAAAATATGAGCACATTGTTGAACGACTACTTCCTTTCAGTATTCACACAGGAGGATCGAACGACTATACCGGAAAGAGTTCAGGTGTACGAGGGCGGGGATGGCGATAAATTGAGGGATATAATCATTACCAGGCAAGTAGTTCAGGATGAGATAGATAAGCTTAAGAAGAACAAGTCGCCAGGTCCTGACGGGATATTTCCGAGGGTATTAAAGGAGTTAGGTGATATAATCAGTGACCCACTAACCGACATCTTTAAGATGTCGGTAAATACTGGCTATGTGCCGAGCCTATGGAAAGTAGCTAATGTGACGCCAATTTTAAAAAGGGGACAGGTCAGTTGCTTCAAACTATCGCCCAATTAGCTTAACATCGGTTATAGGGAAGATGCTGGAGTCCATAAGAGCCAGGAACATTCGGGAGCATTTAGAGAAACATAGCTTAATTCACGACTCGCAGCATGGGTTCACAAAGGTAGGTCATGCCTCACCAATCTCTTGTCCTTCTACAATAAAGTATTTGAGGCGGTTGACAGAGATGAAAATTATGATGTAATCTATCTTGATTTTAGTAAAGCGTTTGACAAAGTTCCTCACCAACGACTGTTGCTTAAATTACAGGCTCACGGAGTAGAGGGTAAAGTTTTGAACTGGGTCAAGGCGTGCTTAGCAATAGGAAGCAAAGAGTGCAAATCAATGGTAAAAGATCTGACTGGGGATGTGTTACGAGTGGGTCCCACAAGGTTCGGTATTAGGTCCACTTTTGTTTATTATTTATATCAATGACTTAGACACAGGAATTAGTAGTGATGTTAGTAAATTTGCAGATGATACCAAGATCGGTAGAGTAATTGAGTCGGATCAGGACGCTAGTATTCTCCAAGGTGAACTCAACAGATTATATGACTGGGCGGATAAATGGCAGATGGAGTTCAATGTAGGGAAGTGCAGTATTCTGAGTGTAGGTAGGAACAACCCTCACATAACTATTGCTTAAATGACACTCTCATAAGTAGGTCTGGGTGCGAGAGGGATTTAGGGGTCTTAGTGAGCTCTGATCTCCGTCCAAGGGCACAATGCACTCAAGCTAGAAATCGAGCTAATAGGGTACTGGGATTTATTTCAAGGAGCGTAAGCAACAGAAGCCCAGAAGTCTTCCTCAAACTATATTTAGCATTAGTTAGACCTCATCTTGACTATGCGGTTCAGTTCTGGTCACCCTACTATAGAATGGATATCAAAATGTTAGAATCGGTGCAGAGGAGGATGACTAAGATGATTCAGGGGTTGAGAAACTTGCCATACGAGGAAAGACTCAAACAGTTAAACTTGCGTTCTCTAGAAAGGCGAAGGGTGCGTGGAGACATGATCGAGGTTTATAAATGGATGAAGGGCTTTAATAAGGGAGACATTCATAAGGTTTTGTTGGTAAGAGAACCGGGTAGGACACGAAGTAACGGGTTTAAACTGGATAAATTCAGATTCAACAGGGACATAGGCAAAAATTGGTTTACTAACAGGGTGGTGGATGAGTGGAATAGGCTTAGCAGTCATGTGGTGAGTGCCAATACAATTGTCACATTCAAAAATAGACTAGATAAATTCATGGACAGCGATGTTAGGTGGGGTTAGATACACGGGAGCTTAGGGTCAAAGGAGCTGCCTCGTACAGGCCTACCGGCCTCTTGCAGACTCCTGCGTTCTTATGTTCTTATGACTTGGGGGTCAAAATCGCGTCAAACCTCAAATTCTCACAGCAATGCATCGATGCAGCAAATAAAGCGAACAGAATGTTGGGCTTCATTAAAAGAAACTTTGTATTCAAGAATAAAGATGTAATACTCCCGCTCTACAACAGTTTAGTCAGACCCCACTTGGAATATGCGGTACAGTTTTGGTCTCCCCACCATGCAAAGGATATTGCTAAATTAGAAGGTGTTCAGCGTCGGGCAACGAAAATGATCCCTTCCTTGCGCAACAAATCCTACGAAGAAAGGCTTTCTACCCTTAACATGTTCTCTCTTGAGAAACGTCGCCTCCGAGGAAAACTGATCGAATGTTTTAAAATACTTAATGGTTTCACGAATGCAGACAGATCAACATTGTTTATGATCGATGACACTTTGCGCACGAGGAACAATGGCGTAAAACTCAGATGTAGACAAGTAAATTCAGACTGCACCAAATTTTTCTTCACCAACGTTGTAGTGCGAGAATGGAATAAGCTTCCACCATCAGTGGTCCAGTGTAACACGATTGACTCCTTCAAAAATAAGCTCGATCGTCACTTCCTTCAACTTAATATCAACTAGAGTAGAAATGCAACGTTTTGGAGTCTTCTGATTAATGTAAAATCACTTAGGTTTAAGGACAGACCACCAAGTCTGGACCATGGGGTCTGTGTGGTCTGATTTTCTATGTAAATCTATGTAAATCTATGTAAACCTGTACCTCACCACTAACCCACTTCCTCTTCGAACTATACCCTTGATAAAAAGAGAGAGAGAGAGAGAGAGAGAGAGAGAGAGAGAGAGAGAGAGAGAGAGAGAGAGAGAGTTTTCTTTACAGGAAATTTATTTGGGAATTTCATCAGAAATCATAGATAAAAAAAAATATTCTTTCGGGTACCGGTACCGGTACTAACGGTACCTGAGTTTTCGGTACCGGTACTAACGGTACTCAAATTAACGGTACTTGCCCATCCCTACTGACGTCACGGCGTGTGCTGAGTTGCCGCCGTTTGCCGGCTGCGCAGAAATATTTCATTTTCGGCACTTATAGCCTTTTCCATTTAGCGTAACCCGTTTCTGGTCATGATCTGTAGAGTCCTTGATAGAGTCGACAGCTAAGATTTGGACGCCATTATTGGCCCTGTCTTCGCCGCGAGACCGTGTGCTAGTGTTTGAAAAGCGCGGTGAAAACACAGGGCCAATAATGGCGTCCAAATCTTAGGTTGTCGGGACTCTATGAGGGACTCTACAGATCACGACCCAGAAACGGGTTACGCTAAATGGAAGATGCTATTAGCTGGCCCGACTTGGTATATGTAGATTAGCCCCTTGCCTTCGGTACCGTCTCTCGTACCGAGGCAGGCTCCCTTTGTTATTTTACTTTTGTTTCTTGGCGTGATCTATGTCCGAGTGACTTAATTAGTTATTTATATTTAAGTAATTATTTATTTTAGTTTTCATTTATTCCGTTGCGTGACTATACCTCTCGGGTATAGTATTGGTAGTCTCGGATTGGGAGGTTTTGGCCGCCTAACAATCTACAACTCGAGAGAGTCCTCGCACCACCTCCTCGTGGTGTGATTGGGGAGTCAACGAACCGCGAGACTGACCTGACAAGTAGTTAATAATACCCTCGCTCTAACAGCGTGTATCAGTGGCCTAGATGCAGCCTTGAGGTGAGTGCCGCTCCATTGCTATAGCTATTCCTCTCCTTCCGGTGACAATAGGTGAATCAGGAGCAGCTGTACCCTTGCATTATCTCCCTCTATTACTTATCTTATTTGTGCTCTGTTTTCCTTCTCTGCATGTATCCCTCTTTCTACCATTCCTTGCTTTCTCTTTCTTTTTCTCTCAGCTCTGTGGTTTCTTGCCATGTTCTTTTATTTTAAGTGTCTGTTTGCTTCTCTATTGGGTATCCCGAGGTCACCTTGTAATCAGTAAGATTAATTATCTTAGCTACTTATGTTCAGATGTGTCTGAAATATTGGAGTTGTGGAAAACTTTGGTGGATATCAGTTTATTAGCAAGATAACTTTTCATAAAAAAAATGTAGAAAGCGTCAGTTGCACTTATGTTTAGATGTGTATGTGAGGGATATTGAGGCTCTGTAGGAACTTAAAATTTATGAGTATCTGCTAAACCTTATCCACGTCTCGCCTTTGTAATCTATTCACTGACGTCTTTGTGTCAGTCAAATAAATAAAAAAAAGTCGGAACCATGGTGTATATCTATTAATCTGCTTTGTGTCCGTGTCAGTGTTCAAGTTCTTGTCCGCAAAAATTAGCCTGTTTCACGGACTCGGGACAAGGTATCGTTATCCATCTTCTAGGCAGCAGAACTTACGTAAAGCGCTGTTAATGATCATCACGTGTCACTCTCACCAAAACCTTCTCGAACTCTGTATGCACCATGCATTCTGAGATACACTGACGAAGAATTTGGAGACACCTCTCCCTGTTTAGAACGGATGGTAGCCCTGTATTCTCAATGCTCGGGGTGAATGAGCGAGGTGGCAATGGCTCCGTATTACGTGTGCACTGATAAGCCTTACGCGACCTGATAAGCCTTGTCGCGTGGTCTCGATAAAGCATTGCTCATTTTGTAGTGCGGCGACGGCCTGATGAACGAGCCTCCCATAACCCACTTAGCCAGTGGGGTACCTCTTTGGCCGACTCGGTAAGGAGTGGCTCTCCCGTCACGCTGGTCGCGGGTTCAATCCCAGGCAGCCGGGGAATACCCTCTCCTTGTCTTGATTAATTTTTCGTGTGTTTCGATACACGCAGAGGCCGTGTTGGGAAATAGAAAGGATGGAAAATAAGCTCGTCGGGGCATTACAGTGGTGGCATAGCGGTGGGCATCCTCTCCTGCAGTTCTGTTGAGCTTCCCCGAAGGGGTAACAGGTAGGATGGCCCATGCTCCGAGGGTAATAGAAAATGGGAAGAGTTGGAGGTATGTCTCAAAGGGACATTGTGGAGTTATGTCTCAAAGGGACATTGTCAACACACAGAAATTAATCTACATAGGGGGGAAAGCCGTGTAGTGCGGCGACGGCCTAATGAACGAGCCTCCCATAACCCACTTAGCCAGTGGGGTACCTCTTTGGCCGACTCGGTAAGGAGTGGCTCTCCCGTCACGCTGGTCGCGGGTTCAATCCCAGGCAGCCGGGGAATACCCTCTCCTTGTCTTGATTAATTTCTCGTGTGTTTCGATACACGCGGAGGCCGTGTTGGGAAATAGAAAGGATGGAAAATAAGCTCGTCGGGGCATTACAATTTGCTGTGGTGTTAAGTGAATATATCGGTTATGTAAACGTTAAATAATAATTGGTTATATGTTGCGGTGATAATTCTTCGTCACAAGGATGTTTCTTCGTCTGTAGGATGACGTCATTCTGGTGCTAACTGACGTTAGGTCGTCAATGCGCTACATAAATTATTGACAATTATTATGAGACTGTGGTGTGGA
The DNA here is from genome assembly GCF_024679095.1 of Eriocheir sinensis. Taxonomy (NCBI): domain Eukaryota; kingdom Metazoa; phylum Arthropoda; class Malacostraca; order Decapoda; family Varunidae; genus Eriocheir; species Eriocheir sinensis. The sequence continues at coordinate 2,196,673 of NC_066516.1, forward strand.
TAAAATGATTTCGTAAACCATTTCGCTTCAGGACATAAATCAGTTTAAATGCTGTGGCTGACGTTATTCCTATTCAAATGAATGAACGATAATTCCAGGTGGATCCAGTGTCAACACTCAGAAGAAAAGGGTAGCAGAGGGGTAGAAAAAGGGTAATTTTAGTGATGAAATAGCGCATATACCCATTTACAACCCTTACAAATCTCCACTTTCAAGAGCTGCACGAATTTACCCTTTTTCAACCCGTACCCCAAATAAACATCTACCTATTTGATAACCGTTCTCACGACACATTTCTGCCTCAGAATCCCCTCCCCCCCCCTCCCCTCCGTGGTACCCCTTCCCGCACCCCCTCCCTGGTACCCCGACCCCCTCTTCTCTCCCTAGTGCCCCCCCCCCCCCTCCCTAAGTAACCCGACATCCACCATCTCCATTCCGTTTCGTTCGTTTTCTTGTCCTCTTTATATATATATATATATATATATATATATATATATATATATATATATATATATATATATATATATATATATATATATATATATATATATATATATAATATGCCATGAAATAAAACTATTATAATTATTATTATTATTATTATTATTATTATTATTATTATTATTATTATTATTATTATTATTATTAAGGGAGAAGGGCCTTCGTGAGAGAGAGAGAGAGAGAGAGAGAGAGAGAGAGAGAGAGAGAGAGAGAGAGAGAGAGAGAGAGAGAGAGAGAGGCACGCAGCAACCGCTCACGTTCACCCAAGGATTATATATTATAGTATATAATCCTTGCGTCCACCCCACTAGCTCAGCTGTCAATCTGTCAGTGGCTGCCAGTGACTGGCAGTCACTGAGTAGGGGTGGGCAGGTAACGGTACCAGTACCAGTACTAACGGTACCAGCTTAACGGTACGGTACCTGTACCAGATTGCTCGGCACCGGTACCATATTGCTTTGATTTATTTATTGAATTTATTGAATAATTCTTCATCTCCGAGTCTTTTTTTTTTAGGTTGCTAATATATATTGTTATTGTTATTAGACTATAATCGAGTACATCCATAATAACTATATATATGCTATTTTTTTCGAAAAAATAAATATTCACTTCATTCAGAGAGAGTGTGTGTGTGTGACACACACACACACACACACACACACACACACACACACACACACACACAGTGGACTTTTTTCTCAAATTTATTTCTGCCCTCAATTAGTGTGTAGGATGTTTCTTCTGTTGTACTCTCTCTGAATGAAGTGAACATTTATTTAAAAAAAAAAAATAGTATGTATATATAGACATTATGGATGTACTCGATCATAGTCTAAAAATAATAACAATATATATTAGCAACCTAAAAAAAGAATCGGACATGAAGAATTATCCAGTAAATCTAATGAATAAATCCAATAATAGAATAATGGAGACGGGAGCTATGATGGAAACAAAAAGCAGGACAAAATGGTGGAACTTGGGTAGACGGTCAGCGAGGCAGTGACTCAGCAGCCAGCACAGCATTCAAGGCTTAATAGGCGCACCTAACATCACCATAGCCGATCCGGGATTCAGGACGTTTCCTAAGTAAAATAAGGTAATGTTATACCTGTATTTCATAAAGAATCCTTATAACCAAAAACTAACTAAAATTATGAGTATTCTTTTTCTTGAACACAACATTCAACAACAGAACAATAATATGAAAATACGTATAGAGACCGTTGCCAGAATATCGTACTCAGAGCATAGTATTTAACGGTTTCTGACGCCTAACTATTGCCAAGAAACATCAGGATCTTACTCTTTTAACGAAAACTATAAATTAGTTTCGTTATTGGAGCCCAGAAGACAAGTTTTGGGGCAGGAAGTCGGGAAATATAATGACAATCTGGCAATAATCTGTGGCCGAGGCAGCAGCAGCCTGCCATATTGCGGGTATCAGATAGCTAAAATAGTATACTTTTACTGCGCAAAGCAGGTGATGTCACTTTTGTGACTTCCTGAGCTTTCATATTTATCTATTTGTGTATATTTCATGGTGGCAAAACTTTCATTACTAGTTTAGTTTTTACTAGTGACACGAATATGTGACTGTTTTCACAATAGAATTTCACTCTGATAAGTGAATCAGACACCACAGAAATATTACCAGTGTGTATATGAATGAATACAAAGATAAGCACATACTTTGATTTAACTCTAGGATGTCTCGTGGATCATTAATAAATAAAAACATAATATCCGGCTAAGCTACTCTTTAGCCCATTACCTTTAATGGCGCCCAAAAAACAGTCCCTCCGCCAAGTTTGTACCCCACATTTGGTGATGCTAGGTGCGCCTATTCGTCTCCACAGGGCCCATACCGGTACCGCATGGCGATTGTTAGCGTTGCCGATGTCACTAAGATCCACCGATACTAGTGGCAATGGTCAGTACCGAGTGATCATAGTCTTGGCATTGGTACCGGTACCGAGTGCCGACTGAATCGATTCTTCTCGGCACTCGGTACCGGTACCAAGTGCCGAGAAGAATCGATTCAATCGGCACTCGGTACCGGTACCCAGTGCCGAAAAGACTCATGATCACTCGGTACTGACCATTGCCACTAGTGCCGGTACCGGTTGGATCTTAGTGACGCTCGGCGGCGCGGCGCTGGCCAGTCGCCATGCGGTACAAGTATGGGGCCTGTGGAGACGAATTAGGCATTGAGTGCTGTGCTGGCTGCTGAGTCACTGCCTCGCTGACCGTCTTCCCAAGTTCCCACCATTTTGTCCTGCTTTTCGTTTCCATCATAGCTCCTGTCTCCATTATATTTTATTATTGGATTTATTGGGTGATTCTTCATGTCCGATTTTTCTTTTTAGGATACTAATATATATTGTTATTGTTATTAGACTATGAGTATATCCATAATAACTAAGTATACATGCTATTTTTTTTATCTAAAAAAATATTCACTTCATTCAGGAGAGAGAGAGAATTACCTAGAATTACATAGACATAGATAACCAGACCACACAGGCCCTAAGGTTCAAACTAGGTGGTCTGTCCTAAACCTAAGTGACAGTTGTTATGCGGCCACCATTGCGTTGAAACTGACCTAGTGAACATTTAGATGGAGGAGATAGCGGTCAAGATTATTCTTAAACGATGCAATCGAGTTGCACTGCACCACTGATGTTGGTAATCTGTTCCAATCTCGAACGACAGCATTAGTGAAAAATATTTTTTTGTAATCTGAATGAACTTGTCTACATTTTGAGATTAGCGCCATTATTTCTCGTTCGCATCGAATCATCCATCACAAACAGCTTGGTCGGATCCACGTTGGTAAAACCGTTAAGTATTTTAAAGCACTCGATCAGTTTTCTTCTGAGGCGGCGTTTTTTCAAGAGAAAACAGGTTTAGATGTGACAGCCTTTCCTCGTAGGGTCTGTTTCGTAATGAAGGAATCATCTTGGTTGCTCTACGCTGAACACCTAATTTAGCAATGTCTTTCGCATAGTGGGGAGACCAAAACTGCACGGCATACTCCAAATGAGGTCTCACGAAATTATTATACAAAGGTAGTATAACATCTTTATTCGTGAATGAAAAATTTATCTTAATCAAACCGATCATCCTGTTTGCTTTTTTAACGGACTCGTTGAACTGCTGGGAAAACTTGAGGTTAGACGCGACTGTGATGCCAAGATCTTTGACCGAGTGAACGCCTTTAACTTTAACGCCGCACATTTCATAGTCCTTCTTTATATTTCAAGATCCAACCTGCAGAATCTGGCACTTGTTTATATTAAAAGGCATTTCCCATTTTACTGACCAATCTGATATTTTACGCAAATCTTCTTGTAGGCTCCACCTGTCACATTCCGTAAGTACCGCATTGCCGATTTTCGTGTTGTCCGCAAATTCACTAATGAAATTATTGAGACTAAGGTCAATGTCGTTGATGTAAATGACGAAGAGAACGGGTTCCAGGACAGAGCCTTGGGGGACACCACTGGTGACTGGCATCCACTCAGAGGTCACTCCATTTATTACAACTCTTTGCTTTCTATTGCTTAGCCAGTGCTTGATCCATTCGTGAAGCTTACCCCCGATACCTATTTCCTTGATTTTATGAAGCAACTTGTAGTGTGGGACTTTATCAAACGCCTTCTGGAAGTCCAAATAAATAATATCAAGTTATTTAGAAACATCATAGACTGCAAAAAGCTCGTTATAGAACGTTAATAGATTCGACAAACAAGATCTGTTGTTACGGAAACCATGTTGCGAGTCCAGGATTAGCGAATTACACTCTAGGTAGTTAACTACTTTATCTCGAATAATTGTCTCAAATAATTTACCAATAATTGAAGTTAAGCTGATTGGCCTGTAATTATCCGGTAATTTTCGGTCGCCTTTTTTTAAAATGGTTTGTTACGTTAGCCATTTTCCAATCACTAGGAGCGATACCATGGTGCAAAGACATAATAAACAGCATTGTTAAAGGTCTGAGTATCTCTGTTGATATTTCTTTAAGTAATTTTGGATAAATTTTATCGGGTCCTGAACTTTTGTTAGTTTTAAGTGACTGCAGCGCTTTGAGAACCTCATCTGTACTGATTTCAAAGTCAGGGAGGGCATGACTGGGATTTTCAATAGTGTTAAGCTACAGTCACACTGATTTTACAACCTGCTAACGACCACCTGCGACCTCAAAATGCTGCGATTCACACCCACCGCTCTCCGACCGAATAGGTGGCAAAGTAGTCGTGCGACCGAACGGCTACCGGTGGTCGTCCAGTGTCCGTCCAGTGGGTGGCCGGACGGCGACCATGGTAAGATTCACACCTTGACCCCACACCTGGAGTCAGACCAAGACGCCCACCATACGCCGACCGGTGACCGACAGGCAAAGACCAGTACGTGTCCTGTTGCAATGAGGACGGCGACCTCCCTTTAACGACTTGCTGCTGACGTGTTACAGTATATAATATTTTCACCCAGTTATATTACACATTTCTCATTCTTATTACTGTAAATTATTTGTAAAAAAAAATAAGTTACCTATAAAGGTAATGAAAGTATTCTGTGCTTCACTGCAGCAAAAGACGGATATTTGTGAACCCCGCCCCACCCCGCCCCCCTATGTGCCGCAGACATGTAAAAATGCTCCAAGCAATCTTGGTTTAGCCTGTTGTTAGTATGTATGTAACATTATATTCGTTCTAAAGCATTTCCATCAGACTGGGCAGGGCAGAAGATGAAATTAACAGTTCTTTTTGAAATAGATAAAATCCATTAGCTCTACAGACTCGTTGTTACTGCTGTGCACATCATGTCCTGCAATAATTTATTTTAGTTAGGCAGAGGTGACCCATACACATTTGGCCGTGTGCTTGACCTGTGGAGCAGGTTGAGTTGTGACGGAGCCTGGGCGGGCTGAGGGGCGTTGGACGTCACTGCTCAGGAATGTACCTCATTTCCGGGCAAGGGTGGTTTGATCTACCACCGGTCGCCGCACAACTCGCCGTGTGGTGGAAGGCCGGACGTCGACCACGGCCAATGACAGATAAAAAGTGGACCCCGAGCATCAGCGACCTCCTACTATTTGGCGGCAACCAGACGGCGTCCGCTTGCCATCCGGTCGCCGTTCAACAGTTAATGGTCACCTGTCGGCCACCGGTGGCAGTCCGCTTGCCGTCCAGACGCAGTCCATACGGCCACCAGACGGCAACCTTTTTTACGACCGGCAGCGACCTGAGAGGTCGGCTGGAGGTTTTAGAGCATGACCTAAAACCTCCATCGGTCTCAGGGCAGACGGAGACACATGACGATCGCACGCACGACCAATCGTCAACCATGTGAGATTCCCGCGACCTGCAGGTCGCTGGAGGTCGGCAGTAAGTCGTAGAGCCAGTGTGACTGGGCTTTTAGGAACAGCAGCAGTATCGGTAGAATTACGATTAAAAACCGAGGCGAAATAAGAATTTAACGTGTTCGCTATGCGTTGGCTGCCTGTCACGATATTGCCCGAATTATCTGTTAATGGGCCAATCCCACTTCGAATCTCTTTTTTGTTGTTTACATATCTAAAAAAACTTTTAGGATCTGACTTGCAATTTACCGCAATGTTTACTTCGTACCTCCGTCTCGCCTGCTTGATTAAACTTATGACTTGTCGTCTTGCTTCGTAGTACCATGTACTATTTTCGGTAGAGTTATCGGTTTTCTTTTGCCTATGTAACAAGTTCCTCTTTTGGAGAGCAAGTTCGATTTCAATATTAAACCACGAAGGATTTTTAACTTTTCGGTGCTTTTCACAAGATTGCACGGATTTATTTTCTTCAGTTAGTAATCGAGCTTTAAAGTCTTGCCAAGATTCTTCGACGTCGATGTTGGATACTAATTCAAAGTTCGTTAATGACTGTCTTATTCTTTCAAAATCAGCTCTTTTAAAATTGGGAACCAATACCTTATTCTCTGCAATCCTTGTTTGATCTCTTATGTCGAGATGCACCAGTCTATGATCGCATAATCCGAGGTGTTCGCCAACGCTAACATTGTCAACTAAGTTCTCTTGGGTTACTAATACAAGATCAAGAATATTATCATCGCGCGTTGATTCACTAACCATTTGGCTAAGGCAGTTATTTTCAACGAAGTCTAGCATCCTGTGCGATTCCCCCTCGGATCCCGTGAGTGTCTGCCCGTCTATATGCGGTAGATTAAAATCGCCCATAATCAATGCATCACTGTTTTGGAGTGTTCTTTGCAAAACGCTATACATTATTTCATCATCCTCGCGTGATTGGCCTGGAGGCCTATAAGTGACGAATATGTTGATTTTTAATTAATCGGTATTTGTACTCACGCTCACGTGTTCTACATTACTGTCCTTTGGTGTTTTATCAACGGGCTGTAAGCTACTTTTGACGTAAAGAGCCACTCCTCCACCTCTACGATTAACTCGGTCTTTATTGAAAAATATAAAGTTATCTATATTATATTTATAAACTAAGTCATTATTAGCGGTGTCAATAAATGTTTCAGTTACGGCAATTACATCAAAGTCTTCTGTTTTAGTTAGGCACTGCAATTCATCGGTCTTATTTCTTAAGCTTCGAGCGTTAAAGCTAAGAACCCTTAAATTGTCTTTTGTTATAACTCGAGAAACGGAGTTGTTAGTTGTTTTATTATTTAATGAAGTGGTGGCCGCATGACAACTATTTATATTGAAGTGGACGGGGTGTGAACGCGCGACTCGTTTTTTGTGGAATTTCATCAAACGTCATTGATAATAAAAAAAACTCCTTTGGGTACCGGTACCAGTACTAACGGTACCTGAGTTTTCGGTACCGGTACTATCGCTACTCAAATTAACGGTACGTGCCCATCCCTATCACTGAGTGACTCAGGCGAGCCTGCGGCCTGCGAGGCCCGCGAGGGTTGACATTCAAATGATTGTTCGTCTCCTCCTCTTCCCCCTTCTCCTCTAAAGGAGGCATTGTCAACTTGGAAGACAATAAGAGATAAACTTTTACTACAACAAGATGATCGATCGTATTATACCACATATTGAGATAGTGCTTTGATAACGTAGCTTATTTTTCTATTTAAGTATAGACATGATAAGTGGCAACTCGCATGTGAATCATTGCCAGATATCAGCTGAGTAATACCCTTCTGTGTAATAAAATGGGTATATTGCGCTCAATTATACCCTTGCTCAGAAGGCTAGGGTAGAAAATGGGTAGATGTATTACAATATATCACTTCTCATTGCAAACAAACCCTTTATATACCCGTCATTTCTGAGAGTGAAGGAGTTGAGTGAGGTGGCTGGTGTACTTTTCGCTGAGCAAGAGCCGGGTCGCGCCTATATTGCTGACGTAGCCAGACGCAAGAGGAAGAAGCATCTCCTTGTTGTCAAGGCATCTGATCAAGACATAAAGGCTACTGAGATGAAAAATGAAGTTTCCCAGGCAATTAGATTACCGATTCAAGATTCACAAATGGAGGTGACATTGTTATGAACTTTGGTGATGAGAACATAAGGAGTGAAACAGCTCAGATATTGGAAAATGTAGAGCGTTAGCACAAAAAATGTGGGAAAATTAAGGCCAAAGATCATGATCTGCACTGTGCATAAGAAGGAGACCGGGAATAAGATAATTGAGACACTGTTAAACAGGAATGAGTTCCTACACTCGATTCGTGGAGTTGAGGGGCAAATTGATAGATTTTTTATAAGCCTGCTGCTGGTGGTACAATTTTTAATGCACTGTATTTTGAAATGTGATCCAACTTTTAAAGAGTCGATTCACAAATATCATAACAAAATAAAACTAGAATGGGGAGTGTACACTGTGAGAGATAGATACCATGCAATTGTCCGTTATCACTGTCAGAGCTACGGCCATCTTGAGGCCAACTGTACTGCCAAGAATAATGGAGAGGCCCCAAAATGTTACATATGTGCTGGTAATCATAAATCAAAGGATAGCATCATGGCTGAAAAGAAATGCACAAATTGTGTGAGGTACAAAAACCTGAAATCAACCACTCAGCGAATGACCAGTATTGTGTAGTTCTTCAGACTGAAATTGAGAGAATTCGTAACATAACTAATCATGGCTATTAATTACTGTTGAGACTCGAAGATAAATTGTGTTAAATCATCACTTAAATGTTCAGTGAGGTGGAAATAATCGTTAGATATTGAATTGTGATACTATAAAGATAATATCAAATAAATGGAAAATGAACCAATGGATATTTGTCATACTGTAAAAAGGAAAGATATTGAGATTAGTACGAGCTTTAACATGGCCAAGTGACTGATAATGCCAAGTTTATCAAAAAGACATCAGTAGGCTATTTCCGAGAGCGTAGCGCTGCGCTAGCAGCGGATCGAGCGGGGCCTGAAACCTCATCAATGGTAAAGAGTAACGGTAAACGATATATGAGAGTGGGAGGTATTTATTTGATGAGTGTATGCACCCCCTGCGCCGATTAGACTGGTAAGTCTGCTTCGAAGCTTCGAGGCTTGTCACTAGTGGAGCCTGTTTCCACATATCTGGGGACCCATAGAGATACAGTAGAGATGGACACACCAATCCGCCGTGCTATTTGACGATAACCAAGGCCTTCATTGTGAAACATAATGTAATGACTTTGCGCCGGTCTTTTTTTTTTTTTTTTTTTTTTTTACAACAAGGGAGAGAGCTCAAAAGCGCAAAACAAAAATTCAACAGAGCCCGCTAGGAGCTGTTTCAACAACAGAAACAGAATAAAATTCCGAAAGAGAGGTCAATTTCTGGAGAAAAGGTGTCTTGCCACTCCTCTCCTGAAAGAGGTCAAGTCATATGGCACCAGGAAATATAGACAAAGGAAGGCTGTTCTAGAGTTTACCAGCGGAAGGGATAAAAGAATGAAGGTGCTGGTTAACTTTTGCATAAGGGATTTGGACAGTATAGGCAAAATCTAATTATAACAAGTCTGGTCACTTTCCGCGAAAATTTCGTCGGGCTTGCGCATGACGTCACGCTGCCTACAGGGGCGGGGGCCGTTGCGTGGAAGTCAGTCTGCAACGAAACGGGGTCGGGTGCACAGCGTTGACTTGGACCAGGATGCCTAATAAATGTGCTGTAGGTGACTGCACATCCAATTATAAACACAAACGTGGATTTGTTTTTCATAGTTAAATAAGAATGGTATACTTGGAGTTAATAAAGAAATAATAGAATGACTGACAAGGTAGTATACTCGTACAGTGGACAAAAAATACAAGTCACCCATCAAATACTCCGTTTTCTGTCCTAGGACCATGGAGGTAGAATTTGTGGAGTCGACATCAGCCCTAAAAAGTGAATCCGCCGAACTGTCACTTTTTAGGGCCGCAAGGTTGTGGACACCTGCCAGGTGTCAGGTGATGTAAGGTCAGGCTGCCCCCTAATGGGCTCGGCCAGGCTGCCAGGTGTTGTCAGGTCAGGTATTTATGATATAGATCTACCGCAACAAAAATGTACAGTACTCAAAAACACCACCATCATAATGAATGAGACGGAGTCTTAAGTTAACAGCTAAGGTAGTGGACGTGTGTTCTCACCCGGGTATCCCTCATCTTGTGGCCCTAAAAATGACAGTTGGGCAGGCCTCACCTCAATGAGTGGGATTAGCGGGCCGTGTCGACTCCACCAATTCTACCTCCATGCCTCGGACCCACCGAGGCACCATGACGTCACCTCTTTGCCACGCCTCTCCTGGGCGTGAACATACTTGGTATGATTATACTTTGAGTATAGGGGTGAGCAAGGGTAGTAAGTCGAGTGCAGCAGGGCCGCGGGAGGGGGGAAGGCATGTAGTTAGCAAGTTCAGAAGAGTAGTCAGCATGAAAATAGCAGTAGAAGATAGAAAGGTGCAACACTGCGGCACGTGAGATGCATACTCCATACGAGGGCGGGCAAGCCCTTGTATATGGACAGCAACTTTGCGGGAGAGAAGAACTGACGGAGGTGATGCAGAACGCCTAACCTCGAGGAAGCTGATTTAGTAAGAGAGGAGATGTGAAATTTCCAGTTCAGATTTTGACTTAAGGACAGACCGAGGATGTTTAGTGTAGAAGAAGGTGACAGTTGAGTGTTGTCGAAGAATAGGGGATAGGTGTTTGGAAGATTGCGTCGAGCTGATAGCTGGAGAAATTGAGTTTTTGAGACGTTGAAGGACACGAAGTTACTCTTACTCCAGTCAGATATGATGGCAAGATCTGAGGGTAAGCGTTCTGCAGCCTCCAGTCTGGAGTCTTGTAATTCCTATTGAGAGGGTTTTCTGTTGAAAGAAGTTGAATAATGCAGAGTGGAGTCATCAGCGTATGGGTGGATAGGACAGTATGTTTTGGAAAGATCATTGATGAATAATAGAAAAAGTGGAAGATAAGACATAGCATTGCGGGACACCACGGTTGATAGATTTACGGGAAGAACATTGACCGCCTACCACAGCAGAGATTGAGCGGCCGGAGAGGAAACTGGAGATAGAGGTACAGAGAGAGGGATAGTTTAGGAGGGTAGTTTAGAAAGCAAAGACTTGTGGCAGACCTTGTCGAATGCTTTCGAAATGTCTAGGGCAACAGTGAAAGTTTCACCGGAACGGCTAAGAGAGGATAACCAAGAGTTAGTTAGGAAATCAAAAAGATTACCAGTAGAGCGCCCCTTGCGGAACCCATACTGACGATCAGAAAGAAGGTCAGAAGTGGATTGATGCTTATGAATCTTCCGGTTAAGGATGGATTCAAAAGCTTTAGAAAGATAGGAAAGTAAAGCTATAGGACGGTAGTTCGAGGGATTGGAACGGTCATCATTCTTAGGCACAGGCTGTATGTAGGCGTACTTCCAGCAGGAAAGAAAGGTAAATGTTGAAAGGCAGAGGCGAAAGAGTTTGACCAGGCAGTGTCAGCACGGAAGTACAGTTTTTAAGGATAATAGGAGGCATTTCATTAGGTCCAAAAGCCTTCTGAGAATTGAGGCCAGAGAGGGCATAGAAAACATCACTCTTAACCCGAGAACGGCGACAGACCTCAATTGATGCTTACCCGAGGAGAGGCGACAAGCCTCAATTGAGCGTGATTTTTGAGCCCGCACAGAAACCGCGCCAGTAGGTCTAGATGGCTGAAAATTGGACTGGGTCATGTAATATATGGCAACACTCAGTAGGACTACCCATTATCCCCACGTCATTCATTTCGCCCACGTCAATCGTCTTGCCTCGTCTCGTAGCACGTCTTATTTATAAATTATTGATAAACTAGAAAAAAAAAGATATAGATGAGGTGTATATTAGTAGTTACAAATATGGGTACGTGCTATATGTCATTTACGCTCATGTCCCCCTCGTCTTGCCTCGTCGCGCGTAGGCCCTCTCGCACGTCCCAGGGGTTGCCAGCGCTCTGCTAAATCCCATTTATTGACCGCTGCCACAGCCATACAAATAGGTTTAGAACGTTTTGTTTTCACTGTCCTTTGCGCTCCAATATTCCAAAGGAGCTGAGGTACTGTTTTTCTAATTCTGAGACTCGATTTTTTAGACAACCAGTCGCTTGACAATGGCTCTCTCCAACCCTGGGATCGCTTTTCTCGGGTTCAGAGGGGTGATGGATAGGAGGAATATGCCCAGAATCGTCCAGAGTGGAGGTTTTAGAGAAAGTCTGGGCGAAGAGTTCAGCCTTAGAGATAGATGTGACGGCGGTACTGCCGTCAGGATTAAGGAGAGGAGGGAAGGATGATGAAGTAAAATTGGAGGAGATATTTTTGGCTAGGTGCCAGAAGTCTCTGGAAGAAATATTGCGACTAATGTGAGCATGACTTACTTCGACCACCAAATCTTTGATGCCAAGTTCACCACAGGCTCGAAACGTATCATATGCAGTAATGGATTCAGGTACCTCATCACAATCAAGGGTACCAACCATTCCGAGGCGACAAGACACAATCGATTCATTTAACATCCATCGTGCCCAGGTGTACGAGAAGTTTTACGTGAGAGTAAACATGAATGCGTAAACATATAAATCAATGTAGCTGACAGCCCTTTTCAGATGTTCCAGCTGGTCACATGGCCATTGGCGAGGCTTATTTCCTGCATGTTTCACTGCCACTTGACTCTCTTGGTGTTTATTGTGCCATGTAGGTATGTCTTTCAGTAACTCTATATTGTTATGAGATTACTTAAATCTGCTTAGTCTCCAAAGTGCTTTTGGAGATACATTCTCTGGACCCATCCTGATGACTTTCAGTCGGCAGAGGTGGGCGCGGTACTGAAAAATCAGTATTGCGGGTGTGGTAGTGTGGTACTTTTTTTTCCGGAGTAGTGCGGTTGCAGTAGGGCGGTCCCATTTTTTTCTTTCCCAGTGCGGTACGCAGTGTGTGGTACTGCGGTAGCGGTAGTCAAAATAAAAAATACTTCAGTGCCTATCCTGACTATCCAAACAAAGGAAACATGCTTAAAATAGTACAATTGCCTTAATTTACATTTCCCAAAATAAAAGCAATAATAAATCAAACAGCTACAATTGCACTTTTGGAAGGGGGGGACAAGGAGGAGGGGGAGGAAGGAATGGGGAGGAAGGATGGGGCAGAACAGGACCGGGCGGGAGAGTGAAAGATATCTGTGTGGGACATGTCATTTTTTTTCTTTTATGGTCAATACTGCAACTTTCCGAGGGAGGAGGGAGGGGACAGGGAAGGGGGAAGAGGAGAGCTCAGCGTCATGTGATAGGAGGTAGTGGGGGGTGGGACGGAAGGAAGGAAGTAAGGAAGGAAGGGTGGTGCGACCTTGAATAACAGTTGCAGTAGCCAGGGAGGAAAGGAAGGGAGGATATGGGGTAGTGAAGGGGAAGGGGAGGAGGGTACGAAGGGGAGGAATTCTCCGGCGTTTGAGAGAAAACGAAAGATTACTAATATAGGAAAGTCATGACGGGAACAGTGTGAAACATTATTCAAACTGTCAAACATATTAATCACGCTTGTTCTCGTGTTGTCAAAGATAGAGGCAGCTCACAAAAGGTACCAGAACCTTCACACTACCGCTAACCATGATCTTTACATTTCTGGCCGGAATCGTGCAAAATCTATTCTCCGACTTCCCCAAAACTCCTTCATTAATAGAAAATGCCAAAACCTTGCTTTTTCTAATTCTTCCCGGGACTTCTGGCATCTAGCCAAAAACATCTCCTCCAACTTCACTTCTCCATCTTTCCCTCCTCTCCTTAGTCCTGACGGCAACACCGCCGTCTCATCTATCTCTAAAGCTGAACTCTTCTCACAAACTTTCTCTAAAAATTCCACTCTGCACGATTCTGGGCCTATTCCTCCTACTCATCCCCCCTCTGACTCCTTTATGCCTGTTTTTAAGATTCTTAAGAATGATGTTTTCTATGCCCTCTCTGGCCTCAATCCTCAGAAGGCTTATGGACCTGATGGAGTGCCTCCTATTGTCCTTAAAAACTGTACTTCCGTGCTGACACCCTGCCTGGTTAAACCCTTTCGCCTCTGCCTGTCAACATCTACCTTTCCTTCCTGCTGGAAATACGCCTTCATACAGCCTGTGCCTGAGAAGGGTGACCGTTCCAATCCCTCAAACTACCGTCCTATAGCTTTACTTTCTTGTCTATCTAAAGCTTTTGAATCAATCCTTAACCGGAAGATTCAAAAGCACCTTTCCACTTCTGACCTTCTATCTGATCGCCAGTATGGGTTCCGCAAGGGGCGTTCTACTGGCGATCTTTTTGCTCTCTTAACTGACTCTTGGTCATCCTCCCCTAGCCGTTTCGGTGAAACCTTTGCTATTGCGCTGGACATATCAAAAGCCTTTGATAGGGTCTGGCACAAATCTTTGCTTGCCAAACTACCTTCCTACGGTTTCTATCCTTCTCTCTGTACCTTTATCTCCAGTTTCCTTTCTGACCGTTATATTTCTGCTGTGGTAGACGGTCACTGTTCTGCTCTGCATCACTCAACTTCTTTTAATAGAAGACTCACCCAACAGGAACTAAACGATTCCAGGCTGGAGGCAGCAGAACGCTTAGCCTCAGACCTTACTACTATTTCCGATTGGGGCAAGAAGAACCTGGTGTCCTTCAACGCCTCAAAAACACAGTTTCTCCACCTATCCACGACATAATCTTCCAAACAACTATCCCCTATTCTCTGACAATACTCAGGTATCACCTTCTTCAACACTAAACATCCTCGGTCTATCCTTAACTCGAAACGTCATATCTCTTCTCTTACTAAATTAGCTTCTTCGAGGCTGGGCGTTTTGTACCGTCTCCGCCAGTTCTTTTCCCCCGCACAGTTGCTATCCATTTACAGGGGCTTTGTCCGCCCTCGTATGGAGTATGCATCTCATGTGTGTGGGGGGCTCCACTCACATAGCTCTCTTGGACAGAGTGGAGTCTAAGGCTCTTCGTCTCATCAGCTCTCCTCATACTGAAAGTTTATGCTGGGGTTACGTTTCATCGTCTGGGAACGAAGGTTTATTCAGCATTTAACAAGCCAAGACGTCAATGTTTTCTGGCTATAAATGAGCACCATTTGCCTCAGAGACAAGAAGATAGAACCTTCATGGACGGACTGAGTTCGTCCTCATTTTCTGGCTCACTCACCACTCTATACAACCCTCTGTAAACAATATAACCCTAGTCATAAGCCCCTGGTCGTATTACTCCCTCCTTTTATCTTAAAAGATTATAGTAGAACACATATATTTGTATATGACAACTCGATGCTTATGGAAAAATTACATACTTCCACTAAACAGACTGGTGAATACGACAAAGGAAAGTGGTAATTTTCACTTTCTTGTATCCGCATCCGGGGAGCCTGCCGCCAGTGACGGGTGCAGGGCAAAGCCTATGGGACCCCTGCACCTCAAAGGAGGAAAGGCTCTCATCCCTTCCTTTTGTTTAGGGAGTGGCCGGGATGGTGCAGAGGCTGAGCCCGCCCGTAGAACCAGGTCCGGGGTTAACCTTCGGAGGGCTCTGGGTGTGGACTCCTGGAACGTCCGCAGCCTCTCGGATGATGATCGACTACCTTACCTATCAAATGAGGTCAAAAGACTGAGGGTGGACGTAGTGCGACTCTCGGAGACGAGGAGGCCTGCCAATTGCGAGATCAGTGAGGTGTGTGTGTGTGTGTAGGGGGGGGGGGGGTACACATACTACTGGCTCGGCATGAGCAATGGCTTCCGTCTTAAGGGGTAGTTATGGGCATCTCCAGCCAACTGCAGCCATTTGTGATTGAGGTTACTCCGGTTGATGAGCGCATAATGCGAGTGAGACTGAAGCACACATTGGGCTTCATGTCTCTTGTTGCAGTGTATGCTCCTATCGAGATGTGTGAAATTGAAGAGAAGGAGATGTTCTACGCCAAACTCAACTCCGTATTAAACCAGTGCCCCCCACATTCATTGTCCTGGGCGACTTCAATGCTACGACTGGCACTGACAAGGTTAGCTACGAGCTATGTGTTGGTCCCCATGGTTCTGATACCAGAAACATCAACAGCTCTCTCCTCCTGAATTTTGCAAGACCCAGGATGTTGAGAATTGCGGGCTCTTGGTGCCAGAGACCAGAGCTGCACCACTGGACTTGGAATAGCAATGCCGGCAGGAAGTACTCGTTAGAGGATTCTTCAGAACTGCAGGATTTTCCGGAGTGCTGAGTTGTTTTCAACTGAATATAGGCTTGTTATTGCAACATTCAAGCTTCATGTCAGGTCACGAAGAATCTCGAGATACAACAATACTTTGTTCCAGTTCGAGAGGCTGAAAGACCTAGCATGTGCTCAGGAGTATGCAGTGACAGTCTCAAATCAGTTCAGTGTGCTCAGCGCCCTTGAGGAAGCAATAGAACTGTGGGATATCTTCAAACGTGAGACTCTTCGAGTTGCCAAGGAGTGCATTGGAAAGCGCCTGAGATCTAAGCGTGGATTTGCCTCGGCAGAGACGCTAGAGAATATCGATGAGAGTCACGCTGCTTGACTTGCTGGGAATCGGTACCAATTTAATATAGGGCTTTGTCGCATAGGACTAGAGCTCTCCTGAGGAGAGGCAATGAGAGGTACGTCAGAGGTCTCGCTGAGGAAGTCGAGGGCAATTTAAATACAAATCACCTCCGACCTGCTTACCAAGCTCTGCTCCAAGTCTCCCTCTCAGGTGAGCGCTATCTAAACAACTGATGACTGCCTTGTGTCGGACATGGATAGGCAGAGGGCTCGTTAGGCTGAATACTTTGAGCAGTTGTACGCGCCGAACCCTCCAAGTGGGCAGATTTCAGTTACTGGGTTGCAGGTGGCGGATGCCGATCCACCCATCGACGAAAGCCCACCCTCTCTTGACGAGGTCACAGAGGCTTTGGCAAAGTTGAGGATTGGAAAGGCACCAGGTATCTGTAACACCAGTGCGGAGCTGCTCAAAGCTGGAGGTGAGGCCATGATCTACGGGTTGCATGCGGTCTTGACTGCCGTATGGCAATAGGCAATCATAGGCACCATAGCCGATCCAGGATTCAGTACGTTTCCTAACTAGTAGGCGATACTGTTATAACTGTATTTCGTAAAGAATCCTTATAACCAAAAGCTAACGAAAATTATGAATATTTTTTTCTTGAACAAAATATTGAATAAACAACAGAACAATAATATAAATATACGTTCATATTTTATACGACAACTGGGGCCCGAGGTAGCAACGCACACCATTTTGCGGATATCAGATTCCATTAATAAGCATATTTTTACTGCGCAAAGCAGGTGATGTCACTTACTGTGACTTCGTGATCTTTCACATTTATCTATTTATATATATTTCATGGAAGAATAACTTACATAACCATTTTCAGTTTTACTAGTGACACGAATTTGTGACTGTTTATCACAAAAGAATTTCACTCAATTAAGTGAATCAGACACCATAGAAATATTACCAGTGTGTGTATGAATGTATACAAAGATAAGCACATATATTAATTTAACTCTAGGATGTCTCGTGGATCATTTATACATAAAAATAAAAAATCCGGATAGGCTACTCTTTAGCTCACTACCGTTGCTCGAGGCACATAAACAGTCCCTCCACCAAGTTTGTACCCCACATTTGGTAATGTTACGTGCGCCTATTACCATTCCTCCTGAATGGAAGAGAGGTTTGGTCGTCCTTCTCTGGAGCGTCAGGACTGCAACAACTACCGTGGTATACACTGCTCAGTGTGCCAGGCAAGGTGCTTGCCCACCTATTAGTGATGCGGATTCGCAGCCAACTGCTAAAGCTTCTGAGACCTGAGCAATCTGGGTTCAAGCCTGGTAAGTCAACAAATGACCGTATCATAGCGCTTCGTGTACTGGTGGAGCGCCGACGTGAGTTTCGACAGGGTTGATTGATGCTTGCTGCCTATGTCGATCTCAAGAACGTGTTTGTTTCAGTGCATCGCGAGGCACTCTGGAATCTCCTGCGGCTCCGAGGGATTCCTGCAAGGTCTATTGGTTTGTTGACTGACCTGTATTACATAAGAACATAAGTACGTAGGAGTCTGCAAGAGGCCGATAGGCCTGTACAAGGCAGCTCCTTTGAACCTAAGCTCCCGTGAATCTAACCCCACCTAATATCACTGTCCATGAATTTGTCTAATCTATTTTTGAATGTGACAATTGTATTGGCACTCACCACATGGCTGCTCAGCCTATTCCACTCATCCACCACTCTGTTAGTAAACCAATTTTTGCCAATGTCCCTGTTGAAACTGAATTTATCCAGTGTAAACCCATTACTACGTGTCCTACCCGGTTCTCTTACCAACAAAACCTTATGAAGATCCCCCTTATTAAAGCCCTTTATCCATTTATAAACCTCGATCATGTTTCCACGCACCCTTCGCCTTTCTAGAGAATGCAAGTTTAACTGTTTGAGTTTTTCCTCGTATGGCAAGTTTCTTATCCCCTGAATCATCTTATTCATCCTCCTCTGCACCGATTCTAACATTTTTATATCCATTCTATAGTAAGGTGACCAGAACTAAACCGCATAATCAAGATGAGGTCTAACTAATGCTAAATATAGTTTGAGGAAGACTTCAGCGCTTCTGTTGCTTACGCTCCTTGAAATAAATCCCAGTACCCTGTTTGCTCGATTTCTAGCTTGAATGCAATGTGCCCTTGGACGGAGATCAGAGCTCACTAAGACCCCTAAATCCCTCTCGCACCCAGACCTGCTTATGAGAGTGTCATTTAAGCAATAGTTATGTGAGGGGTTGTTCCTACCTACACTCAGAATACTGCACTTTCCTACATTGAACTCCATCTGCCATTTATCCGCCCAGTCATACAATCTGTTTAGTTCATCCTGGAGAATACTAGCTTCCTGATCAGACTCAATTACTCTACCGATCTTGGTATCATCTGCAAACTTACTGACATCACTACTAATTCCTGTATCTAAGTCACTGATATAAATGATAAACAAAAGTGGACCTACTACCGAACCTTGTTGGACCCCACTCGTAATACAACCCCAGTCAGATCTTTTACCATTGATTTGCACGCTTTGCTTCCTATTGCTAAGCCACTCCTTGACCCAGTTCAAAACGTTACCCTCTACTCCGTGAGCCTGTAATTTAAGCAACAGTCGTTGGTGAGGAACTTTGTCAAACGCTTTACTAAAGTTAAGATAGATTACATCATAATTCTCATCTCTGTCTACCGCCTCAAATAATTCATTGTAGAAGGACAAGAGATTGGTGAGGCATGACCTATCTTTCGTGAACCCATGATGCGAGTCGTGAATTAAGCTATGTTTCTCTAGATGCTCCCGAATGTTCCCGGCTGTCATGGACTCCAGCATCTTGCCTATAACCGATGTTAAGCTACTTGGGCGATAGTTTGCAGCAGCTCACCTGTCCCCCTTTTTTTAAAAACCGGCGTCATATTAGCTACTTTCCATAGGCTGGGCACATAACCAGTATTTACCGACATCTTAAAGATGTCGGTTAGTGGGTCACTGAGTACATCCCTGCATTCCTTTAATACCCTCGGAAATACCCCGTCAGGACCTGGCGACTTATTCTTCTTAAGCTTATCTATGATTATATCCCTCAATTTATCGCCATCCCCGCCCTCGTACACCCTGAACCCTTTCCGGAATAGTCGTTCGATCCTCTTGTGTGAATACTGAAAGGAAGTAGTCGTTCAACAATGTGCTCATATTTTCGTAATTTTCCACTAGCTCGCCTGTGATTGTTTTTAGCGGTCCAATTTTCTCCCTTGTTTTTTGTTCTATACATCTGAAAGAAGCCCTTAGGATTACTTTTCGCCTCATTTGCTACTTTAATCTCATATTTCCTTTTTGCTACCCTGGTGTTTTTCTTCATTCATCTAGATAGTTCGACATACCGACTGTGTTTCACCAATCTTTATTTTCTGATAAATTCCCTTCTTTAACCCTATCTCGTGTTTTAGTCCACGAGTCATCCACTTAGGGTCATAGTTTTCTTTTCTAAGTGTTCGCTGTGGTATATGCTGTCCTTGCCCCTCTACTATTACTCTAACGAAATTATTGTAAGACATTTCTACCTGGTTCTCCTGGCTCTCCAACCCACAGTTCTGGCCCTCATGAATCCCTAAATTTTCCCAGTTTACCCCTTCAAGATGTCTTCGAAGCCCCTCGTAATTTGCTCTTCTAAAATCTGGCACTAACACTGGGTTTGGTTCGCGGGTCGCGGGTTATCACCCAATCTAAGCTAAAACGAATCGTTCTGTGGTCACTATTTCCTAACTCTCCGCCCACCTCCAACTCACGTAGCAAGTTTCCATTATTAGTTAGGACTAAGTCTAATATGTTATCTCCTCTGGTAGACTCAGTAACTACCTGCTTAAGGAAATTATTTTGTATAACTTCAAGAAAATCCTCGGCTTCCAGCTTGGCACACGGGAAACGTCGTTTCCGCCACAGCTGAGGAAGACAATGGGGTTCGATCCCTCGCTTGCCATACACGCCTCTATCATGTCTGATATATGGCCCACCCGTGCCCCTGGGAAACACACCCTCGTCCTGTTCTTATCCTTGGAGCAAAAATACCTGTCAACATGACGCACTAGGTCTTCCCAGTCTATATTCTTATTATCAAAGTCCCCCATTACGCAGACATTTTTACTCGTACTCGCCCTGCCAATCTCTTGTAGTAGTATACTCGTGCCCTGCCTATTAAGGTTGGGTGGCCTATACAGAACCCCTAGAGATAGTTTTTCTTTCCCTTTGTAAAAGTCCACTCAAACTGATTCTGAATCCATGTTAGTTTTAACTGAACTGTTAACTGAACATTTAAGTGAGTTTTTAACATATAGCGCAACTCCACCTCCCCTTCTTCCCCTTCTGTCTTTGTGAAACAGCTGATAACCCGTTATTTCAAATTCCGATCTAAAATTTCTATTGGCAGTGTCTATCCATGTTTCAGTGATTGCTATCATGTCAAAATTTTCTACACAAGCTTCACCCCTTAGTATGTCTATCTTGTTTCTAAGCCTGCCGTTAGTATATATAAAGAAGATTCTTAGCCCGCCCTCTGTTACTCCCCTATAATCACTACTAAGCTGCCTGGTTGTATTTTGAGCTAGATGTCCTCTCCCATTACTCCTCCTCCCCTCGTCTACACTAAAAAATCCCTCAGGGTACTAAGTGCTCGCTCAAGGGAGTCTGAGAGAGCCTCAACATCCTTGAACGTCAAATGTATCCCGTCCCGGGCGTAGATGGCGTCGTTGCCAAAGAAGAGGTCCCAATTGTCAACGAACAGCCACCCATTGCGCTCGCAGTGTTCAGCAAGTCTGCTGTTCACTGCTATCGCCCTGGACAGCCATCCATCGCCAACGCCCCTCCTCGGCAGGACGCCACAAACTACTGACGACCCACCAGCGTCTCGTATCCTACCTAACAATTTTCTAAAACGCCGGAGAAGGTCCTCGCTTGGCACACGGGAAACGTTGTTTCCGCCACAGCTGAGGAAGACAATGGGGTTCGATCCCTCGCTTGCCGTACACGCCTCAATCCTGTCTGATATATGGCCCACCCCTGCCCCTGGGAAACACACCCTTGTCCTGTTCTTATCCTTGGAGCAAAAATACCTGTCAACATAACGCACCTGACTATCACCAACAACCTGCACCCGGCGGTCAGGAGAGGGACCAGAAGGAGGGGTGGGTCAAGGGGGGAGGGGAGAGCGGGAAAGGTGGGGAGAGACCTGCTGTGAAGAACGAGGAAAAATTGTGGAAGGTGTGATGGGTTGAGAGGAGGAGGAGAAGGAAGAGGGAAAGGAAGAGGAGGAGGTTGGGGAGGAGGAGGAGGATGGGGTGAGGAGGAGGAGGGGGAGGAGAAGGAAGAGAACATAAGAACATAAGAACGTAAGGAGTCTGCAAGAAACGGGTTGGTAGGAGGATAAAGGTAGGCTGACAGTGGGGAACGGGTGGGTGTAGGGGGAGAGGAGGGAGGGGAGGCTGAGTTGTGGGTGGGAGGAACGGACGAGGAGGCGGAGGACGAGGAGAAGGAGGAGGGAAGGGTGAAAGGGAAGGTGAGGGATAGGTGACCAAGGGTTGAGAGGGGGGAGAGGGGAAAGGGAGGGTGAGAGGGAGGAGACTGAGGTGAGGGAGGGAGGGACGGACGAGGAGGAGGGGGGGGTGGGGAGGGGGGAGAGGGGGGACGGAAGAGGAAGGGGGGGAGGAGGAGGAGGAGGATGGGAGGGGCTGCTGTGTGAGAGGAGAGAATACCAAAGCTGGTGATGGAGGGGAAGAGGACGAGGAGGAAGGGGAAGAGGAGGAGGCGGGGCAGTACCTGCTGCACTAAGTAATGAGTCTACCTTGGCGGCGAGAGTCGTAACCCTATTATGTAACTCTATGATCCTCTGATCCGGAGTCTTAACGCAGAACCTAAAATAATCTTCGGAAAGAGAGTACTGCTTGGCCATGCGGAGCCCACTCCCGGAACAACGCTTGAGAGGAGACGGCATGGTGAATATATGGGCGAGGCAAGACGAAAACAATTGGCGCGACAAGACAATAACAAAGTCCGCAGCTGCGGTGAGGTCGTCAGGTCAAATTTCTGGGGAAAAAATGTGTATTTAAGAAAAAGGGCGCGCTTTTTTCTACCTGCTAAGGCGAAACAAAACAATAGCAAAGTCAGCAGCTACTGTCAGATCGTCAGGTCGCAATCAGGTCAAATCCCATGGGAAAAAAAGGTGTGTCTTGATAAAAAATAAGGCGTTGTTTTTTCTACCTACCAAGACGTAACACGTGCCTATATTATAATATTGAGAAATCACATACGTAAGTAAGATAATAACTGTGTTCACTAGGTTTGCGTGGAAAGGTGAATTATCTAGCGTTTTGTATGGAATCTAACACACACGACTTATAAATTAACGAAGCTAGGCGCGCCTGATTCACGTGTTCTGTTATCACAAAACAGTAAAGTATCCTAATACTAAAAGGAAAAGAAAACACAAAAACATCACAAAACCGTGTAGCACTGGGTTCGCGTGAAAGTGTTGAAATTAGTGTAGGTGTGGGAAGCTTAATACACGTGGACTAGAAGTAACTGTGGATCACTATCTAATTACGTAAATACTAAATCAGAACACTTAGCGGTCTGGAGTATGTAGGTAGTGGTAATCCTCCTGATTGTGTAGTCCTCCAGCAAGTACCCAGAAGCACAGAACACCTCAAAGCACACCACAAAAGCAGATGAAAAAGCAAGTTGGCACTACACAGCAGCGGAGCAAAGAAGTCCACCTCTTAACCAAAGGAAGGTCAGCGCGGGACTCAATGGCATATAGGTACTCTTTATAATATATATATATATATATATATATATATATATATATATATATATATATATATATATATATATATATATATATATATATATATACAGTGGTGGGATTCATTTTTTTTTTTAAGAACAGGTTCTCTCACTCCAGGACTCGCTAACAACAGGACTTCTCACTATCACAGTCTCTATAAGCAAACCATGCTGGTTGGCCCGATGTAAGTGCAAAGATTGATCTTTGGGTTGCCACACGCTACAGTCTAGCAAGTCAAATTATTGATTTTAGTTATTTTTCCAACTTTAAAAAAAAAGTCCAAATAATGCTTAAAGCATAATTAATACTGAGCAGACAGTATATGCTTAATGACTATTAAAATGTTTGAGTAGTTGCAAATGTTATTCATTAGACTATTACCAGTTGTGATAATATTGTGCTAACATTTTTATAACAACTGTTTGCAATTATGAAATATATATTTTCTGTGCTTCAAATTTTTTATAATTAGTTTATTAGTAATGCTTTTTTTTTTTTTTTTTTTTTTTTTTTGCTGCATATTATTAAGCAACCTTTACTTGTGAGGGGTAATATCAGTTTATAGTTGACATGTGTTTGAATACTGCATTTACATTACATGTTACCTTTTTGAAAAGGAAAAATAATAAGGAAAATGCTTTAGCTTAAGTCTTTTATTCGTGATCTTTCATTGTAAAAAAATTCCAAATAGCCACTTAATTGTCATCATAGTCTTTAGCCTTTTTTTTTTCACCCTGTTGTCATCAGCACTGTTTTTTTTTTCTAAGCCATTTTTTGACAAAATGAAAGGCATCCCATGAATCTAATGGGAGACCAATAAGATTAATTGTCATCAAGTTTGCTACATTTTCCACTAAAAGGCGGCTTCTCCTATCTGTGTATATAATGTTCATTCTTGAAAAGTCACTTTCTGCCTCGGCAGATCTGACTGCAATAGTGTTGATAATATTTTTTGCCTTCTGTACAGTTTGCGGAATCACAGGATATTATTATTTGTAACACTATTATTATCATATATTGTTAAATCCATGCACATTCTATTTTCAATAAATATTTTGTTTTCGTCATGTCAGCCTTGCCTCTGCCACTTTTTATTCTATTTGACCCCATCCATCACCACGACAATGTTTTCAATAACTACATGGTTGATCAGAATGCATCAAAAGTCTATTGGGCTTTTTTTTTTTTTTTACGTTGTTGACTATTGCGCCGGTAGGCATCTTCCCGGTGGGGCCTGATGGTCGGCCCAAGGCTTCTTCCAGGTGGGGCCTGATGGTCGGCCCAGCCCGTTCTGGCGCAGGCGAGTGTTTTATAGTGGCGCCATCTTGCATTGGCTCATGCTGCCCCCCGGAACTCGTTCTTGATTCGCTTGGACGGCTTCCTCTAGAGTCCGGGTTGATGGGTGGTCTTCAGGACAGCATGTGGGTAGTTTTAAGCCACTCGGCGGTGACTGAAAAATCCGAGTGGTAGCGTGAGGATTCGAACCCGCGTCGTCCATCACGCGGCGAATGTGGGTCCAGTACGCTACCAGTTCGGCCACCGCCTACCCCAAATATTTTGTCTCGGCCCTATGCCTATATATGGCATATTTATAGATTCAAACGGTTATCAAAGTGATCTTGACATATTTAAGATCACCTTTCCATATATTGTGATGCGTGACTACAGAAAATAATAGCTACAGCATAAAAAAAAAAAATCCTACCAGCTACAGTGGTGTCTGCAGAAATGTTGTTATTGTTGTTGTTGTTGTTGTTGTCAGGGCCGCAAAGATCTGAAGATCATTATGAGCCCTGGGGAAGTCCTGTGAGATTATCAGAGGAAGACACAGGTGAGGGGGATGACAGCTGGTTGCCGTGAAGGGGAAGTAATTCAGGTAAACAAAACCAGCTGGCAGTGGTTGCTGTCGGTGTAGCCTTTGTAACGGTGCTCTCGTTCGAATCGGTGATGCCACTTTCGTCTTGAACCCGTGTTCGGCTTGACCCGACATGAAATTTGGTTTTAGTCGTGTTTTTTACTATCAAAAGCCAGTAACAGATCTATGGAGGGTTTACCAAAATAAGTGATAAGTAAAAGGTGTTCATGGGGGAAAAATTGAGTACCCCTGATTTAAGCTAACAGTAACAACCGGTTCTCGGGATTAAAGAAATTCCATGAACAGGTTCTCGCGAATCGGTGCGAACCGGCTGAATCCCATATATATATATATATATATATATATATATATATATATATAGATATATATATATATATATATATATATATATATATATATATATATATATATATTACACCACCGGCCCGCACACCTCACTCCACAGCACGGGCAGGTGGTGTGCCTCATCCCCAGACCACCACACACGGGTCGCGAACACTCCAGAACAGCAAGACACACCACGCCGACACTCCCGAGGGCCGCCAACACACCACGAGCGGATAAGGCAGGGCAAAGAGGCTCAAAGTGAAGGCTTTCTACTTTACTGAACAGCTCCAACACGTACAGAACACTGGTTTACAAGGCACAGTAACTCCCAGAACTCAGAAGGGGGGCACGGACACAGCACAGGGCTCACAAAAGTGAGCAAGACACACAGGGGCACGGAGACAAGCGGGTAGCACGTCTCTCGCCTCTCGCAGCTCGAATCTCTCTCCCCTGCCCCGCGGCACGCCCGGCGGCTCCCGGCCCGGCCGCCGCGATGCACCCCACGCCGCCGGCCATCACCAGTCCTCCGCGCCCCAAACTAGCACCCCCACACAAACAACACATACCCCAAAAATATACCCCCCTGGCATAACAATATCCCCCTCTTACAGAAGCAGTCGACCCGACTGCCCCAACATGCAACACACAAAATTACATGGAATACACATTAATCAGTCCTCCACCACGTCCTCCACAGTCTCCTCTCGCGCCCCCAGGGGATCCGCCTGTCAGCCACACCGTCGACCAGCTGCCAGTCCTCAGTGGGCTCTTCCACGCCATCCGCTCCACGCAACGCTCGGGACAGTCGACACCGGCTCCTGGCCTCCACCCTTGGGGCAAGGTGCCCTCGCCCGGCCGTGACTACCTCCCCACGCAGCCAAGCAAAGGAGCACCGGGAGCAACGGGCACCTGTCGGGTTACCCTCTCCAGCTCCCGTCCGAGGCCACCACAAGCCTTGGCCTGCGTCAGGTAGTCGAGGGCCAGCAAACACGGCTCTTCCACGCCCGGCGACGTCCACCGGCAGCCGCTCCACCGCGCTGCCCACGCCGGCACAATCCTCCACTGGCCCCCCGAGCAGCACACACTACCCCGTGTCAGGCCGCGCCGAGGACTCCTCAGCCCCGGTGTCCACTGTCACGCGACGTGGCTACATCTGCTAATCCTCCCACTGGCAACGCGCTGGTCAGGCGGTGGCAGCTTACAAAAGGCGGGGCCCGAGGACGGGAGACGGCTGGAAATCGGCCCCCTTCTCCAGCCCGTCCACGTTTCCCGCCCGCGCCGCGTCCCTGGGCCTGGGGCAGGCGCTCGAGCGGTGGCCAGACTGGCCACAATCCTTACAGCGAGGCTGGAGGGCTTTGGAGCTCAGTCGGTCGAGGGAACGCGTCCCTCGCTCCCCCGGGCACCGACTACGCCTGTGCCTCTTCTCGCCACAGCCCCCGCACGAGCCATGGAGACCTTCCGGGCTCGCCTTCCTCGACGCTGCCTTCATCTTTACCTTCGCCATCCGGCCCCGGAGGTCATGGAAGGTCCAAACCACCCCCGCTGAACACTTCCGCGCACCCAGCCAGGGTGTGGCACACCTCCGTCTGTGCCTCCGTCAGGTGAGCGGCGCTCCGGTGCGCCAAATCCACCAGGAAGTCGGGTAGCGGCCTCACAGCGGCCGACTCCGCGCTCCCCGGCGCCTCCTCCTGTCGTTCCACCTCCTCACAGGTACACAGCTTGGCACCAGCGGGTACTTTCCGAGCCTCGTCGGAGTTAGCCACCAACACCGTGACTGACTCCTCCCCCGCTCCTTCGAGACTGTCCGGCTGCCACACCATCAGCCAGCTGCAGGCCCTCCGTGGACTCCACTGTGCCTTCCGCTGGCACCGCGCTCGACCGGCAACACCAGACCCTGGCCTCCATCCCCGGGGCAAGGTGCAGTCGCTCAGCCGCGACTACCTTTGCACAGCCAACCTCCAAAAGCAAAGGCGCCTGTCCGCGCAGCCTCTTCAGCTTCCGTTCAAGGTCGGCACCATCCTCGCCCTGCGTCAGGTAGTCGAGGCTCAACACGCACGGCTCGTCTCGATCGGCGACGTCCACCGGCCGGCGCTCCACAGCGCTGCCCACGCCGATACGAACCTCCACTGGGCCCTTGGACTGCACACAGTGCCCCGTGACGCCACACAGCCTCTGTTGCGCGTCCTGGAGTCGTGTGGCGCCCAGCATGTCAGGCCGCCCCAAGGTCCTTTCGGCGCCCACCGCCAAGCGGCCTGGCTGAGGCTGGCTCGTCCACTGAGCCCCGCAACAGCGCCTCCTCAGCGTCGCCCAAGCCCTGGGCAGCAGCTGACATATCGAACTGGGCCTCCCATGCCAGCTTCCCGTCGTGCTCCGCTGGCTTAAGCCTCCCTGAGCGCCGGGAGACTGAGGGGCCGCAGGGGGGAGACGGCGGACCACGTGGGCTGCAAGCCGGCCAGCATGGCGGAGAGGGAGGCGGTGAGAGAGGCCACGAAGCGGGGTGAATGGGTCCGACTCCAGCACCAGCTGGACCCAAGGGAGCGGCTCCGATTGCTCCGCAGCCTCCTGCAGCCTCCACCGGCTCCGCCACGACGCCACCAGGCTTCAGGGTCCCTTGCCAGGAGCCCCGCCAGTTCGCCACCCCGGCACCCGCCGCCAGCACATGTGACGCTTCTTGTTCCTCCGCGCACGACGTTGCCACCTCTCGCCGCTGCCTCTCCGAACGGCGGGAAGCTAAGGGGCTGCATGGGGAAAGAGAGCGGACCACGTGGCCTGCGAGCCGGCTGGCATGGAGGAGAGGGAGGGGGTGAGGGAGGCCGCCAGGTGGGGTGAATGGGTCCGACTCCGGCGCCAGCTGGACCCAAGGAAGCGGCTCCGTTGGCTCCCCAACCTCCTGCGGCAGCCAGGGGTCCTTGACAGGGGCCCCAGATAGGCCCCAGCTGGACCGCCGCCCCGGCGTTTCCATATATATATATATATATATATATATATATATATATATATATATATATATATATATATATATATATATATATATATATATATATATATATATATATTATAAAGACTACCTATATATGCCTTTGAGCTTCATAAATGAAGTATTTAACATTGCATTTTTGACATAGAAAACACTTTTAGAAGCACAGATAACAATTATAGAATCTCACTGCCCAGAAACTATGTCTCAAGAGGCCCAACTACTTCCTAAAAGAAAATTCCTCATTCACTTTACAAGTAATGTACAAACAAACATAGGATAACATTACTAGTTTTAGAATATGGACCTTAGTGTCCTGTGCCACGTGATTTAGCATGTGCAACATTGTTAAGAACATTTTGAGCCATGCTGCGGGGGCGCTTCGTGTTAGACACGACACCTGCGGGTCTTCGTCCTTTTAATAAAGCTGTAGCTCCTCTTGACACACCCGGTCCTCTTCTTGAGATGGAAATGGCTGGCATGGAATTCTTCCACGGCCACATCCACCTTTCTTTACATTTAGTACATTTAAGCAAAAAATCAAGCTGTTAAGCTGATTTGAAGTTTTCGTGGATTGGAGACGCTCCTTCAGCTTTTTTAGGGCCAAGATAGTTCTTTCATTGCCCAGAGTTTCTATTGCTTCTATCAGAATATGTGGCACAGACTGAGCCTCATTCTTTAAACTAACAGAAGATTCATTGCTCTGAGGAATATCAATCTCCATTGAGACTTCATTAAGTGATTCGCATTCTTGATGGCTACTTCTTGAAGAATCTGTTACTTCAATTTTCGTCTCCATATCTTCTCTTGGTTGATGTTCAGAGAATCTCATGCTCTGGATCACCCAGAGACTTCTTTCTTTTTTCATTGTCACCCACCATAATGTGTTTAATACTAGGCTACCCCGCATGATGCATACTATTGGACAACAATATTGCATGTCACATTCTTACTTGCATAAAGGGCGAGCCGCAGGTCATTATTGCAGTTCGTCATCCCTTCCGTTTTCTTGCTTTTAACCGTTTTCTCAAATGAACGTGGGAGGCTATTGTGCGGCGACGCATGTCGGAGTTTATGTACGTTTTAGTGTTGCTTCACTTGCTTGAGCTTGAATGTTATCTAGATGGAATGGTTAGGGTGAAATTTGTGAATGTGATCTATAATAAATGGTGTTCACAGTTGGCTTCTTGCATTCTTTCCCATGCCACTTTTTTGGTTGGAGATGGAATCTAGCTCGGCCTCTTGTGTAGTAATCACGGCGAATCTATCTCTCGATCTGGGAACGGTGACATTAGATACAGAGATGTTGTTTTGGGAGAGGAGCATTTTAGTAGGCCATCTTTGGTCTTTCTTCGGTGGTTTTTTGGATGCTCTGTGCCTCTGTGGCATAAGATTGAAGTCTCCTCTAACTTTGTGCAGGGCGAGCGAAAGGTGTCCGTGCAACAAGGACACCCACGGGACAAGAGAGCCAATCACAAGGGACGGGGTCGGAGCGAGGGCGGCCGCTGGCTCGTGGAACGGCGCATTTATCTCGCTCTGAGGAGACTTTAATTTTATGCGTCCCGGACTGACCCCTGGACTTGGCGTCGTGGGGTGGGTGAGGCCATGTGCCCCCTACCGTATGCCCATACTGATTGATTGATTGATTGATTACAGATAAAGAAGATGGAGATGAAGAGAAGGGCCAGACAACCTGACGGAGGTTGGGGGTGGATGGTGATGGTTGGCTGTTTCTTTATCATGGTAAACACACACACACACACACACACACTATAGGTATAATGTCTCATATTTGCTTCTGGTTATATTGAAACGGTCATATCAGTACAATTAACTCTTGATAAGTAACCACAGTATCTATAGCTGTCCAAAGGCAGCCAGAGTTAAAAACCTCTTTTCAATTCATTGTTGTACCTGTGTTGATGATCATCTATTCATTATATTATCCTTCCTCCTTTACTCCCGGCTTGTTCAGTTTATCAGTTTTTTTTTTCTTCCTTTTGTAGGTATTGTGTTTAATTTACTTATCTCTGTCTTCATTCATGTTTTACAAACATTTATCTTCTCTCTCTCTCTCTCTCTCTCTCTCTCTCTCTCTCTCTCTCTCTCTCTCTCTCTCTCTCTCTCTCTCTCTCTCTCTCTCTCTCTCTCTCTCTCTCTCTCTCTCAGAGGTGGTGGTGTCGCCCTTTACGTCAAAAGCTATTTGCAACCCACTGACAGGACACCAAGGGACAGTAACGTTGAACATTTGTGCGTGCGAGTAAATCTTATAAAAATTAATCTAAATATATCCGTCACCTACAGGCCTCCGCGGCAATCATTCGAAGATGATGTTGAAATGTCCTGTGTTTTAAGACAGTCACTTAATAATAGGGACTCATTTATATTAGGCGATTTTAATCTCCTTCATACTGACTGTCGGGTACAGAAGGCAAGTCACATAGTGATCGAATTTTTAGAAGGTAATTATCTAATCCAAATGGTTACTGAACCAACTCGACAAATTAACGTACTAGACCTTGTTATTGCGAACCAAGATAAACTAGTCAGTAATGTTACGGTAGGAGAACATTTCAATTCTTGCGATCATAGATTAGTGCGCGTCGACCTTAGAACTCAAACAACAGTGACTGAAAATAAAGTAATGGTGCCCAATTTCAAAAGAGCATATTTCGTAGAAATCCGACAAAAAACTAACAGAACTACAACTATCAGATGATTGAAACATGGAAACATGGAAACATGGACTAGCAAGCGGCAGAAAGCCTGTTGGCTCATTACTAGGCTGCCTGCGTTCAGTGATTTAATCAATCCGTTTGCCATAGGAGTGGCTTGCAGGGAAGGATTAAAGCACTTGTGTACCTACTCTTGGATACGTTCAGTTCACTCCCGTTGCAGCAAAGTGGCGATCAATGCGTTTCTTGAATGAGTTGATGCTCTCTGCGCTAACCACTTCTGCAGGGAGGCTGTTCCAGTGGCGAACAACCCTATTCGAGAAATAACTCCTGCCTATGTCGGTATGGCATCGCTTTGCTTGAATTGTTTTTCCGTTGTTTCTTGTTCTCAGGTTAGTTTGTAGCGTGAAGAGTTTTGAGTGATCAACGTTGCTGACCTTGTTCAGGTACTTAAAGACTTGTATCATGTCTCCCCGCAGTCGTCTCTTTTCCAACGTGAAGAGGTTGAGTCGCTCGAGTCGCTCTTCATAGGGCTTCGTCCTCAGTGATGGTATCATCTTCATGGCGCGGCGCTGTACTCTCTCAAGTAATTCAATGTCTTTCCTGTAATTTGGAGACCAGAATTGCACGGCGTATTCCAGGTGTGGCCTCACCAGCGAATTATACAAGGATAACATAACTCCCGGTGTCTTGTATTCGAAGTTCCTCGATATGAACCCAAGCATTGTATTGGCTTTCTTACAGGCGGACTTGCAGTGTTTTGTTTGTTTCAAGTCACTGCTGATGGTGACCCCGAGGTCTCTTTCCTCTTGCACTACATGCAGTGGTTCGCCACCCATGTGGTATGTGTGATTGTTGTTTCTGAATCCGATATGCATTACTTTACATTTGGTAGTGTTGAAGGACATCTGCCATTTTTCCGACCACCGAGTGATCAGGTCCAGGTCTCTTTGGATAATTTCGCAGTCTGCCGTTGTGAGGGCCTTCCCACCCACCTTTGTGTCGTCGGCAAATTTTGAAAGATTGGATTTTAATCTAAGCTCTAGGTCGTTGATATATATATGATGAAGAGTATGGGTCCCAGCACTGACCCCTGTGGCACTCCACTTGTGACCGGGAGCCACTCGGAGGCCTGTCCGTTGAGTACAACTCGTTGTTTTCTTCCAGTGAGCCAGTCTTTGATCCACGCTGTCAGGTTGTCGCCTAACCCCGCCGACTTGAGTTTCTTGAGGAGTCTTTCATGTGGCACTTTGTCAAAGGCTTTTTGAAAGTCTAGATATATAACATCACTGGGGATATGATTATACCAGTTTTCATAGATACCTTGGAAGAAGTCCAGTAAATTGGTTAAGCATGAGCGTTTGTTCCTGAAACCGTGCTGAGCATCGGAAATGATGTTGTCTTCAAGGAACCTAACGAGTTTGTCTCTGATGATCTTCTCGAGGAATTTTCCGGCCACTGAGGTCAAGCTGATTGGTCTGTAGTTTAGGGCCACGCTTTTGTCTCCCTTTTTGAAGATCGGTGTTACGTTCGCTTGTTTCCAGTCTTTCGGAACTTTGTTTTGTTGTAGTGACAGATTGTTGATGTAATGGCAGTGAGTGGCTTGAGGATTTGCTGCTTGAGTTCCTTGAGCAGCCTGGGTGACAAGTCGTCGGGTCCGGTGGACTTGTTTGTCTCGAGTTTGTCTAGGTACTTTTTCACATCCCGTTCGTCGATTGGGCCAATTTCTAGGGGAGTGATTCCCATCGGTGGGTTAGGGCTCTCGGGTACGGACTGGGTGTTCTCGACCGTGAACACAGACGCGAAGTTTCTGTTTAGGATTTCGACCATTTGTCTGCTGTCCTGTGTTAGTACGTCACTTTCATCTTTTAGGGGATCGATATTGCTTTTTGTCTTCTTTTTGGTTCTTATATACGTGAAGAACTTTTTCGGGTTGGACTTGGCTTCGCGCGCAATCTGCTTTTCATAGTCGCGTTTACGCTGGCGTATGAGAGTTCTGCAAGCTCTGAGGCTTTGATGGTACTGTTCGCAAGCCTCGTCAGTGCTGTTGTCCTTTAGCAAGTTGTATTTTCTCTTCTTTAAATTAATCGCCTGTCGAACTTGGGTAGTCATCCATGGTGGGCTTGTGGCATTATTTGTTCTCCTAGTCTTCATGGGAACAGTTGTTCTCTCTACCTCTAGGAGTTTGTTCTTGAAACCGTTCCACGCGCCGTCCACAGGAGTGAGGTTCATGGGTTCCCAAGGTGTCTGGGTTAGCAGCTCACGAGCGAGATTAAAATTGGCTCTTTTGTAGTCTGGAATCCTGGACGTGTTTTCGGTGAGTTCATGGTCTGTTCTGATCTTTAGGCGAATCAGGTGATGGTCGCAACCATCCAGTTATTCGCCGACCTGACATTCACGTGTGAGATCGGAATCACTCACGAGTACTAGGTCTAGTAAGTTATTTTCCCTTGTCGGTTGGGTAACAATCTGAGTTAGAAAAGTGTCCTCTAACATTTCGAGCAGTCTGTTACCCTCCCGATCTCCAATCATTGTGGTCCAGTCAATGTTGGAACAGTTAAAGTCCCCGATAATGACTGACTGTTTGTTTTGTGTTATGGTGTGAATTTCCTCGTATAACGCTTCGTCGTCCGCTGCTTGTTGTTTTGGAGGTCTGTAAACGGTTCCAATCGTTATTTTGTTGCGCTTGCTAGTCTCCAGTTCAATATATACAGAGTCATATTTCTCTGAGTCCTCTTTGGATATTTTCACGGCCGGGTATTTGTTCTTGACGTAACATATAACACCTCCTCCTTTCTTGTGAAGTATGTTTTTGTAGAAGCTCTCGTATCCCGGAATTGAGAATTCGGTCATCAGGTGGTCAGAGGTGGCCCACGTTTCGGTGATGGCAATCACGTCCGGTCTTTCTACGTCAACGTAGGCAAGTAACTCATCCCTTTTGGGTATTAAGTTCCGCGCGTTGGTGTATAGGACAGAAATGTCCTTCTTGTCTTCAGTGCTTCGAGGCACAGTATTCTGGTGTCTCCGTGTGTTTTCTGCGTAGATGAAGTAGAAACGTAGATGAAGCCTGGCTAAACTTTAAAAATCATTTACTCACTCAGCTAAACACATTTATCCCATCAGGTTGTCTGTGTAAGAGATAACCCTGAGTGAAGGAGGTCAAGGCGACCCCCACGGAGTTCGTGGCTTGAGCAAGTCGATAGATTCTGCGGGGAGGTACTCAGGATGGGAAGGGGACCTGCATGAGGACTTGCCCGAAGGAACCCCCGGACTTGACGTTTTTAGGGTGGACGGGGCGATGCGCCTCCCCCCCCCACCCCCACCCCCTTTTGCCCCCATTGATTGATTGATTGATTGATACACTTACTCACTGAATATACAATTGAACATCTCAAACTGATAAAAAAAAATCACTGAATGATGGCAAATAGATTAAGCTCGGACTGACAATGACCATATGGAAAAACCCACCAGTGCCTTGAGGGCAGATCATGAGTGATACGGTACCAAAAAAGTGTGTAGGACATGGTCCGGGCCGGATAATGTGTGCTTTCAGTGGGTAACTTTAGAGGATTGGGAGGTGCTCCGGCCCTAAAAACTGAGATATTGAACATTGGCGGCCACCTTAAAAATAATTTGGGGGCAATATGGTAGACAATTCATAATTTTGGAATAGTTTTTTTTTTTCACCATAATAGCGTTGCTCTCTTGTTATTTCCGTTTTCTTGTCACCAAGTTTCTCCTTTACAGATGCCTCTCACCATGTTTTCCTTCGGCTACTCCATCCTCTTCTCTGATTTTCTCCTGTCCCGCGGCGCCTCCTCCACCACCATCGCTTGGATCTTCAACCTTCATATCTTTTTATGGAACGCCATCGGGGTGTTCACGGGGCCACTAACTAAGGAATTTGGCTTCAGGCGCGTCAGCTTGGTTGGCTGTGGCCTTGCGACTGTTTGCGCCCTCGCCCTTGTCTTTGTGGACTCCTTGTGGGCCCTGTCCGTGTTCTTCGCTCTCGTAGGTGAGATGTGTGTGTGTGTGTGTGTGTGTGTGTGTGTGTGTGTGTGTGTGTGTGTGTGTGTGTGTGTGTGTGTATTTCACCACGGCCTGATCACGAGTTGGACTCACAATCGCCAGCAAGTACCCTCCTGATTAAAACAAGGCTTATTAGTCGATCTTTGAGTACTGTCAGGACCTCACACACCACACACCCCATCCCCCTTGCTCATGGGGGAACAGTAACCACTCCTAGTTAGCGGAAAAAAATCGGCCTGAGCGGGGCTCGAACCTCTGCCTACCACGCCGCGAAGCCTGGCAGCGCAGCGCCTTAACCGACTTAGCTATCAGAGTGTGTGTGTGTGTGTGTGTGTGTGTGTGTGTAAGACAGAAGCAAACAGCAGCAAACAAAAATAAAATCCTCTGAGCGCTGATCCTGTAAAGGTAAATAGAATTTTTTGATTGGCCAAAAGAGGGGGTCAATTTCGGGGCCTCATGGAAGAGTTCAAGTCGTAGGCAGGAAAAAAATACAGACGAAGGAAGGGTGTTTCAGATCATACCAACGACAGTGATGAAAGAATGAAGATGCTGGTCAACTCTTGCATAAGGGATTTGAATAATACAGGGATGACCGAGAGCATAAAGTCGTGCGCAGCGTGGCAGCGAAAGGGGTGGCGGCATGCAATTAACAATCTCAGAAGAGCAGTCAGCATGAAAATACCACTTGGAGATTTTTTTTTTTTTTTTTTTTTTTTTTTTTGCGTTTCTGCCTATGGCACTAGTATTTCTTTCTTTCTTTTCTTTTTTTTTTTTTTTACGTCGTGGCCTATTTCACCGGTAGGCTTCTTCCCGATGGATCCTGATGGTCGGCCCAAGGCTTCTTCCCGGTGGGGCCTGATGGTCGGCCCAACCCGTTCTGGCGCAGACGAGTGTTGATAGTGGCGCCATCTTGTGTTGGCTCATGCTGCCCCCCGGAACTCATCTTTGAGCCTCTCTTAGGAGAGGTTATCTAGAGCCCAGGTTGATGGGTGGTCTTCAGGCCAGCATGTGTGTAGTCTTAGGTCACTCGGCAGTGACTGAAAAACTTCAGCTGTGCGGCGGCCAGGATTCGAATCCGCGTCCCTCCTGGAGCTCCTGAACGCTGGGCCATCACGCTAACCACTCAGCCTGATGATCGGCCCCAGTCCGTTATGGCGCAGGCAAGTGTTTATAGTGGCGCCATCTTGCTTAGCTCATGCTGCCCCCCGAGCACAATCATCTTTGAGCCTCTTTTTTTAGAGAGAGAATCCGGTTTGGTAGGTGGTCTACAGGACAGCATGTGGGTAGTTTTAGGCCACTCGGCCGTGACTGAAAAATCCTAACTGTGGCGGCGGGTAGTACTCCAACCCGCGTCCAGGAAACCCGCGTCCTCCTGGACGCGGAGCCGTTACGCTAACCACTCAGCCACCGTCTCCCCAAAGAGAGGCAACAGTGCGGCAGAACTGAAAAAATCAAAGACTATCAGTAAGAGGAGGGGAGCTGGTGAGACGAAGAGCCTAGCTTTGACTGTCCGAAACGGATATATGTTTGCAGCCCCACCCCCTTAACACACACGAATATGCATATTTCATAGTAAATTCATACGAGGACGGACAAGACCCTTGTAGCATTATATGGATAGCATTTGAGAGGAGGAAAAATAAACTGGTCGAGACTATACAGAACGCCTTACCTCAATGAAACTGACTTAGCAAGAAATAAGATATGATGCAGTCCTATGTAAAATATTTTTAAATATTGGTCACTATATGATATCAATGTTCCATGATCCCCCCTACTCATTATTCCGTTGAGTAACAGTTTTACATGTCATTGTATTATATATGTATATTTGTTTCCCTTCCTTCTACCTCAGTCACATTTTCAGATAAATCATTAATTAAATCCAGGCCGCTGCTTTGCGCCTTTGCGCCCTCGCGCTCAGTCTGCCTCAGTGCCACAGTGCAAGGAGACAGTGGTTCGATGTACAGGATGGTGCTGATGATTACGATGATGATAATGACGTCACTTGGTAGTCCTTGCGAGAAAACAGGATGATAAGGAGAACAAACCATTCAAAAGGGTGACAAGTGCGATAAAAACCCAAGTTAGACTCTCTCTCTCTCTCTCTCTCTCTCTCTCTCTCTCTCTCTCTCTCTCTCTCTCTCTCTCTCTCTCTGTGTCAGCAGGACACATTTGTCCCCTTGTGCGAGAAGCGAATTAACACTAATAAAAGTCCACCTTGGTTTAATAGCGAAATTAAACACTCAGTCAAGGAGAGAAAATTGTCTTACAGGTTAAAGAAAGACCAAAGCACGCCCGAAAACATTAGACTTTACAATGATGCAAGGCGACGAGTAAAAAGATTAGTGCATCAGGCAAAGCGTAGATATGAAGAAAATATTGCAGCCAACTGTAAAAATAATCCGAAATCCTTCTTCAGTTACATAAACAACAGAAAGGCGATCAGAAGTGGAATTGGACCTTTAATAAACAGCGACGGTGCACTAGTGACTGACAGCCAACACGTTGCAAACCTATTAAATAATTACTTTTCCTCGGTGTTTAATAATAACAGTCCTCCACCACCACCAACAACACCAGTACTAATGTAAATCCCGAGCATGCATTGTCTAACTTTGAAATAAAACCCGATGAAGTCCTTAAAGCCCTCAAATCACTTAAAACAAATAAAAGTCCTGGACCTGATAAAGTATATCCAACTCTGCTGAAAGAAACAAAGAGCGAAATACTCTCCTCCTCACAACCGTATTCAATATGTCCTTGCGACAAGGCATTGTCCCTTCAGATTGGAAAAAGGCTAACGTGACACCGATTTTTAAGAAAGGAGACAAAAAGTACCAGGTAATTACAGGCCCATTAGTCTAACTTCGGTTGTAGGTAAGCTACTTGAGGGCATAATTAGAGACAAAATTGTGAGTTACCTTGAAAGCCACTCATTAATTGGGGACTCACAACATGGCTTCCGAAACAAAAGATCCTGCCTATCAAATCTATTAACCTTTATAACGACCTCTTCACTGTTTATGACGTAACCAAATCACTGGACGTAGTCTATCTTGATTTCAGAAAGCGTTTGATAAAGTCCCGCATCATAAATTACTTTACAAATTAAAACAAATAGGTATTGACGGTCAGGTAAACCAATGGATCGCGAATTGGTTGAGCAACAGACAACAAAGAGTAGTGATTGACGGATTTAACTCAGAGTGGGCGCCTGTCACTAGTGGCGTCCTCAGGGCTCGGTTCTTGGCCCAGTGCTCTTCATTATTTACATCAACGACGTGGATGTTGGACTCAATAACCGCATTAGTAAATTTGCAGACGACACAAAGATTGGTAACTCGGTTCTCACTGACGAAGACAGGCAAAGCCTCCAAGAGGATTTGCACAAAATTTCAGCTTGGTAGGATAGATGGTAGATGCCCTTTAACGTAGACAAGTGCCAGGTCCTTCAAGTTGGAACGAGGAATAAAAAGTTTGATTACGAAATGCGCGGCGATAAACTCAAAAGCGTTCAATGCGTCAAGGACTTGGGGGTCAAAATCGCGTCAAACCTCAAATTCTCACAGCAATGCATCGATGCAGCAAATAAAGCGAACAGAATGTTGGGCTTCATTAAAAGAAACTTTTTATTTAAGAATAAAGATGTAATACTCGCTCTACAACAGTTTAGTCAGACCGCTCTTGGAATATGCGGTACAGTTTTGGTCTCAAAACCATGCAAAGGATATTGCTAAATTAGAAGGTGTTCAGCGTCGGGCAACGAAAATTATACCTTCCTTGCGCAACAAATCCTACGAAGAAAGGCTTTCTACCCTTAACATGTTCTCTCTTGAGAAACGTCGCCTCCGAGGAAAACTGATCGAATGTTTTAAAATACTTAATGGTTTCACGAATGTAGACAGATCAACATTGTTTATGATCGATGACACTTTGCGCACGAGGAACAATGGCGTAAAACTCAGATGTAGACAAGTAAATTCAGACTGCACCAAATTTTCTTCACCAACGTTGTAGTGCGAGAATGGAATAAGCTCACTTCATCAGTGGTCCAGTGTAACACGATTGACTCAGTAAAACATAAGCTCGACCGTCACTTCCTTCAACGTAATATCAACTAGAGTAGAAATTAAACGTTTTGGAGTCTTCTGATTAATGTAAAATCACTTAGGTTTAAGGACAGACCACCAAGTCTGGACCATGGGGTCTGTGTGGTCTGATTTTCTATGTAAATCTATGTAAATCTCTCTCTCTCTCTCTCTCTCTCTCTCTCTCTCTCTCTCTCTCTCTCTCTCTCTCTATATATATATATATATATATATATATATATCTAATATATATATATATATATATATATATATATATATATATATATATATATATATATATATATATATATATATATATATATATATATATATATATATATATATATATATATCCGACAAAAACTAACAGAAATACAACTATCAGATGACGGCAATGTAGAGGAAGCCTGGCTAAGCTTTACAAATCATTTACTCACTCAGCAGAACACGTTCGTCCCCATGTGCGAGAAGCGAAATAACACTAATAAAAGCCCACCTTTGTTTAATAGCGAAATTAAACACTCAGTCAAGGAGAGAAAATTTTCTTACAGGTTAAAGAAAGAATAAAGCACGCCCGAAAACATTAGACATTATAATGATGCTAGGCGACGAGTAAAAAGATTAGTATGTCAGGCAAAGCGTAGATATGAAGAAAATATTGCAGCCAACTGTAAAAATAATCCGAAATCTTTCTTCAGTTACATAAACAACAGAAAGGCGATCAGAAGTGGAATTAGACCTTTAACAAACAGCGACGGTGCACTAGTGACTGACAGCCAACACATTGCAAACCTCTTAAACAATTACTTTTCCTCGGTGTTTAATACTAATAGTCTTCCTCCCACTACCACCAACACCAGTACTAATGTAAATCTCGAGCATGCATTGCCTAATTTTGAAATAACAACCGATGAAGTCCTTAAAGCTCTCCAATCACTTAAAACAAATAAAAGTCCCGGACCCGATAAAGTAATATCCTATACTGCTTAAAGAAACAAAGAGCGAAATACTCTCCTCCCTCACAACCGTATTCAATATGTCCTTGCGACAAGGCATCGTCCCTTCGGATTGGAAAAAGGTTAACGTGACACCAATTTTTAAGGAAAGAGAAAAAAAATACCAGGTAATTACAGACCCATTAGTCTAATTTCAGTTGTAGGTAAGCTACTTGAGAGCATAATTAGAGACAAAATTGTGAGTTACCTTGAAAGCCATTAATTTTTTTTTTTTTACAACAAAGGAGGCAGCTCAAGGGCACACAAAAAAGAAAACAATAATAAAAAAAAAAAAAGCCCGCTAATCGCTGCTCCCATAAAAGAATCAGAAGAGGTGGCCAAAAGCAAGGTAAAATTCGGGAGGAGAGATGTCCTGATACCCTCCTCTTGAAAGTGTTCAAGTCGTAGGCAGGAGGAAATACAGATGAAGGAAGATTGTTCAAGAGTTTACCAGCGTGAGGTATGAAAGAGTGAAGATGCTGGTTAACTCTTGCATAAGGGGTTTGGACAGTATAGGGATGAGCATGAGTAGAAAGTCGTGTGCAGCGGGGCCGCGGGAGGGGGGGGAGGCATGCAGTTAGCAAGTTCAGAAGAGCAGTCAGCGTGGAAATATCGATAGAAGATAGAAAGAGAGGCAACATCGCGGCGGAATTTAAGAGGTAGAAGACTATTAGTAGGACGAGGAGAGCTGATGAGACGAAGAGCCTTAGTCTCCACTCTGTCCAGAAGAGCTGTGTGGGTGGAGCCCCCCCACACGTGAGATGCGTACTCCATACGAGGGCGGACAAGGCCCCTGTATATGTATAGCAACTGCGCAGGGGAGAAGAACTGGCGGAGACGATACAGAACGCCCAACCTCGAGGAAGCTGATTTAGCAAGAGAGGAGATATGAAATTTCCAGTTGAGATTTTGAGTTAAGGATAGACCGAGGCAACGTTGCCAAATTGTCGTACACTGAACATTGCATTTATCATTTTTAGGCTCCAAGACTGTCCTAACCACACAAATAACGATAGGAAATTAAAGTTAGCGTTAAAACTGTTAACTATTGATGGGTTTCGTTCTCTTTTGCTATAGTTATCGGTCAGAAACTACAAAAATGCAATGCGCTGAGTACGATAATTTGGCAACGCTGGACCGAGGATGTTTAGTGTTGAAGAAGGTGACAGATGAGTGTTGTCGAAGAATAGGGGATAGGTGTTTGGAAGATTGTGTCGAGTTGATAGGTGGAGAAATTAAGTTTTTGAGGCACTGAAGGACACAAGGTTCCTTCTGCCCCAATCGGAAATGATAGCAAGGTCTGAGGTTAAGCGTTCTGCAGCCTCCAGTCTGGAGTTGTGTACTTCCTGTTTTGATGGTCTTCTATTGAAAGAAGTTGAATAATGCAGAGTGGAGTCGTCGGCGTACGAGTGGACAAAACTGTTTGTTATGGAAAGAAGATCATTGATGAATAACAGGAAGAGAATGGGTGATAGGACAGAGCCCTGTGGAACATCACTGTTGATAGGTTTAGGGGAAGAGCAATGACCGTCTACCATCGCAGAGATAGAACGGCCGGAAAGGAAATTGGAGATAAAGGAACAGAGAGAGGGATAGAATCCGAAAGAGGGCAGTTTAGAAAGCAAAGACTGGTGCCAGACTCTATCGAAGGCTTTCGATATGTCTAGCGCAACAGAGAAAGTTTCACCGAAACTGCTAAGAGAGGATGACCAAGAGTCAGTTAAGAGAGCAAGAAGATCGCCAGTAGAACGCACCCTGCGGAATCCATACTGGCGATCAGATAGAAGATTAGGAGTGGAAAGGTGCTTTTGAATCTTCCGGTTAAGGATTGATTCAAAAGCTTTAGATAGACATGAAAGTAAAGCTATTGGGTGGTAGTTTGAGGGATTGGAGCGGTCACCCTTCTTAAGCACAGGCTGTACAAAGGCATACTTCCAGCAGGAAGGAAAGATAGATGTTGATAGGCAGAGACGAAAGAGTTTGACCAGGCAGGGTGTCAGCACAGAAGCACAGTTTTTTAAGGACAATAGGAGGCACTCCTTCAGGTCCATAAGCCTTCTGAGAGTTGAGGCCATTTTTTTTTTTTTTTTTTTTTTTTTTTACATTGCAGCCTATTGCGCCGGTAGGCTTCTTCCAGGTGGATCCTGATGGTCGGTCCAAGGCTTCTTTCCGGTAGGTCCTGATGGTCGGCCCAGCCCGTTCTGGCGCAGGCAAGTGTTTATAGTGGCGCCATCTTGCATTGGCTCATGCTGCCCTCCCAGAGCTCATCTTTGATCCTAGAATCTAGAGTCCGGGTTGATAGGTGGTCTTCTGGACAGCATGTGGGTAGTTTTAAGCCACTCGGCGTAGAAAACATTAGGAAGAATCTTAATAACAGGCATAAAGGAGTCAGAGGGGGGATGAGTAGGAGAAATATGCCCATAATCGTCCAAGGTGGAGTTCTTACAGAAAGTTTGAGCGAAGAGTTCAGCCTTAGAGACAGATGAGACGGCAGTGCTGCCGTCAGGGTTAAGGAGAGGAGGGAAAGAGGAAGAAGTGAAATTGGAAGAGATATTTTTGGCTAGATGCCAGAAGTCACGGGAAGAATTAGAAGAAGCAAGGTGTTGACATTTTCTATTTATAAAAGAAGTTTTGGTAAGTCGGAGAATAGATTTGGCACGATTCCGGGCTGAAATGTATAGATCAAAGTTAGTGGGAGTTCGAAGGCTCTGGAACCTTTTGTGAGCTGCCTCTCTATCTTTAATAGCACGAGAACAAGCGTGATTAAACCAAGGCTTTTTAGCATGAGGAGTAGAGAAAGTACGTGGAATGTATGCCCATTCCAGCGACAATCACCTCTGTGATGCAGAGCACACACAGAGGGGTCTCTCTCCTGGAAGCAGTAATCATTCCACTGGAAATCGGAAAAGTACATCCTCAGGTCGTCCCACTGAGCTGAAGCAAAATGCCAGAAGCATCGCCTCCTCGGTGGGTCCAGAGGATGTATAGGAGCGATAGGACGGGATACAGAAATAAGGTTATGATCGGAGGAACCCAACGGAGAGAACAGTTTGACAGAGTAAGCAGAAGGATTAGAGGTAAGGAAGAGGTCTAGAATGTTGGGCCTGTCTCCAAGACGATCAGGAATATGAGTAGGGTGCTGAACCAACGGCTCTAGGTCGTTGAGGGGAGCAAAGTTGTAGGCTTGTTCACCAGGCTGGTCAGTGAAAGAGGATGAAAGCCAAAGCTGGTGGTGAACATTGAAATCTCCCAAGATGGAGATTTCAGCGAACGGAGAGTGGGTCAAGATGCGCTCCACTTTAGAGTTCAAATAGTCAAAGAGTTTTACATGTTAGTAGAGTTAGGTGAGAGATAAACAGCACAGATGTATTTAGTAATAGAATGACAATGAAGTCTTAGCCAGATGGTGGAAAATTCAGAAGAGTCAAGGTCGTGGGCACGAGA
Organism: Eriocheir sinensis; assembly: GCF_024679095.1. Lineage (NCBI taxonomy): Eukaryota > Metazoa > Arthropoda > Malacostraca > Decapoda > Varunidae > Eriocheir > Eriocheir sinensis. The sequence continues at coordinate 2,240,479 of NC_066516.1, forward strand.
GCAAGTGATGTCGTTGCGCACGTAGGCGCAACATCCAGCTTTGGATTGAAATTTAGGATAGAGATAGTAGGAGGGAACAGAGTAGAGGTTGCTGTCAGTAGCCTCAGAAACCTGTGTTTCGGTGAGGAAGAGAAGGTGAGGTTTAGAGGAGGAGAGATGGTGTTCCAGAGAATGAAAATTAGAACGGAGACCGCAAATGTTGCAGAAATTGATAAGGAGGAGGTTCGAGGAGTTATCAGGACACCTCTCAAGTCGGCAGCCAGAAGGGAGTCCTCCCTGGGGGAATTTATGGTCCACATTAATTGGGGATTCACAACATGGCTTCCGTAACAAAAGATCCTGCCTATCAAACCTATTGACCTTTTATAACGACCTCTTCTCAGTTTATGACGTAACCAATCATTGGACGTAGTCTATCTTGATTTCCAGAAAGCGTTTGATAAAGTCCCACAACATAAATTACTTTATAAATTAAAGCAAATAGGTATTGACGGTCAAGTAAACCAATGGATCGCGAATTGGTTGAGCAACAGACAACAAAGAGTGGTGATTGACGGATTTAACTCAGAGTGGGCACCGGTCACTAGTGGCGTCCCTCAGGGCTCGGTTCTTGGCCCAGTGCTCTTCATTATTTACATCAATGATGTGGATGTTGGACTCAATAATCGCATTAGTAAATTTGCAGACGACACAAAGATTGGTAACTCGGTTCTCACTAACGAAAACAGGCAAAGCCTCCAATAGGATTTGCACAAAATTTCAGCTTGGTCGGATAGATGGGAGATGCCCTTTAACGTAGACAAGTGCCAGGTCTTTCAAGTTGGAATAAGAAATAAGATGTTCGATTACGAAATGGGCGACGATAAACTCACAAGCGTTCAATGCGTTAAGGACTTGGGGGTCAAAATCGCGTCAAACCTCAAATTCTCACATCAATGCATCGATGCAGCAAATAAAGCGAACAGAATGTTGGGCTTCATTAAAAGAAACTTTTTATTCAAGAATAAAGATGTAATACTTCCGCTCCACAATAGTTTAGTCAGACCCCACTTGGAATATGCGGAACAGTATTGGTCTCCCCACCATGCAAAGGACACTGCTAAATTAGAAGATGTTCAGCGTCGGGCAACGAAAATGATTCCTTCCTTGCGCAACAAATCTTACGAAGAAAGGCTTTCCACCCTTAACATGTTCTCTCTTGAGAAACGTCGCCTCCGAGGAAAACTGATCGAATGTTTTAAAATACATAATGGTTTCACGAATGTAGACAGAACAAAATTGTTTATGATCGATGACACTTTGCGAACGAGGAACACTGGCTTAAAACTCAAATGTAGACAAGTAAATTCAGACTGCACCAAATTTTTCTTCACCAACGTTGTAGCGCGAGAATGGAATAAGCTCCCACCTTCAGTGGTCCAATGTAACACGATTGACTCCTTTAAAAACAAGCTCGACCGTCACTTCCTTGAACTTAATATTAACTAGAGTAGAAATGCAACGTTTTGGAGCCATCTGATTAATGTAGAATCACTTAGGTTTAAGGACAGGCTACCTAGTCTGGACCATGGGGTCTGCGTGGTCTGATTTTCTTTGTAAATCTTTGTAAATCTCTCTCTCTCTCTCTCTCTCTCTCTCTCTCTCTCTCTCTCTCTCTCTCTCTCTCTCTCTCTCTCTCTCTTTTGTGGCACTGATGTGTATGTCAGCTAATTTACAAAACTATCCGAAATTTTAGCAAAATTTGAATATTATCACGAAATTTATCAAGAAATACCTATGTGAAATACTCTACCGTAGAATTTATATCACTTATCAATTATCAGACCCCTTTTCTTCCGAGGCCGGGGCTGCATGGGAGGGGGCTAGATCGGTAGTGGAGGCGTGGTGGTTGATAACTTGATATCCTCGTCGCCCTGCCTGGATTGCACCAAGGCCTCCTCTGGGGGGGGCTGGGGGATTGAGGGGCGGGGGCTGCCTGACCCATGGGCTTGGTGGGAAGCGGGGCGAGGATGACGCGGTGTTGCCGCGCCTGGCTACGACCTCGTGGCGCCTGACCTCGTTGCCGCTGTTGCTGGGAGCCACATGGCGCGGCCTGATGTTGCCGCTGCTCCTGCTGCTGCCGTGCCCCTGGCTGCTTGCGCCCCGTCCGCTGGCGAGGCACAGGCATCCTGCGGAGCCTCTCAGGGCACTGCGGGTTCCAAGCATGGTGCTTTTTTCCCACAGTTTGGGCACTTGGCGGTGGTGGGCTCCTTGGCCTTGTGGCGCCTAATGCAGTCTTCCGTTGGGTGGGGCTGGCTGCACACCCCACACCTGACGGTGTGCACACATCTTGCCTGGAGGTGCTTAAAGCGCTAGCACTTATAGCACCTCACAGGCTCACCCTGGTAGTGCCGCAGGGTGTATGCTCCCCATCAGCCCAGGTCCAGCACGGCCGGGGGCGGCCCCTGGTGGACAAGGAGCACCTGTCTGGTGGGCTGTTTGTCCCTCCTGGCTCGGAGCCGCGTGGCGGACAGCACGTCGGGGTGCGCCTCAACCGCCTCGAGGGGAAGGTCGACAGGATAGCGCTCCAGAACCACTTTGTGCCTCCTCACGCTGGGGTCGAGGAGGAGCACCCTGTTCCCCTCCTCGGCGAGGCGTCGGAGGAGAGCCGGCGATGCCTCATTTTTGGGTGTGAGGACATACTCTCCTTTGAGGTTGGACCTCACCTCCATCTTGAGCGACGGGTGCTCCTTCTCCAGGGCCGTGATGGCCCTGTAGGCGCTATCTTCATCACCCAGGCTGCCCAACTTGAACCTAGGCCTCGGTGAATGCTCGTCACTGGCTCGGGCGGCACGACCCTTCCTGCCCACCAGTGTCCATTCCTGGTGCTGCTGGGCGTCGTCCTGCCGGTCCTCGTCAATCACAAGGGGCGCACTTTCACTGTCGTCACTCGCGTCATCGTCACTAAGAGCTTCCCTAGCGTGGTAGAACTCTCGGTCTGGGCTGCTGGGGGCCTTCTTGGGGGACGAGTGCTCGGCTTGGGGCGCCATGGGAGAGTAGAGACGCATCCGCTTCGCTGGTTTCGTCGTCGCGGGTGTGGCTGCGGGTGCCGACCCTGCCGCTGCCGGCGGCTGGAGAAACGACATCATGATACGGTGGGGAGGGGTCCCCCGTGGCGTGGTAGGGACAAGGCACAGCGGGGAGGGAGGCCCACGTGGCTTGGGCAAGGGACGGCGGGAAGTGAAAGGGGAAGGGGTCACTGTGGAGTGGTGGGGTGGGAAAAAAGCATTGGGGGGAGGAGGGAGACACGTGGCCTGGGCCTAGAACGGCGGAAAGGGGAAGGGGTCACGGTGATGTGGTTGAGTAAGGCACTGCTGGAGGAGGGAGACGCGTGGCCTGGGCTAAGGACGGCGGGAAGGGTGAGGGGTCACTGTGGGGTGGTGGGGACACAACACTGCGGGAGGAGGGACCCACGTGGCCTGGGTCAAGGACGGCGGCGAGAGGGCACACGTGGTGGGGACGGCGGGTGGGTAGGGACGCCCCACCCTTAACACAAGGGACCGACGCGCCGTTGATGAACGAGGTGTTGAGCGGGGGAGGCGAGGAGGTCAGGGACCTCCACACCCAGGGCGCCTGGATGCGCCGCCGGGCTGAAGCCTGTCTTGACCAAGCCCGTGGAGCGGAGCGGGATCGTACGTCCGCTCACTCCAGGGTCGAGCGCGGGACTGATCATCTTGGGAAGGACCGGAAGGTTGTTGTTGTTTAAGATTTACCCCTAGTATCACTAGGGGAACGGGCCCTTGTCCGAAGACAAGACCCTCATGTTATGAGAGAAAAGATTGCTCCCTCCCTGCACGGGGGAGCACGGGCCTGAGCCAAAGACGGCCCGTAGCAGAATGCCGACAGACCGACTCTATCGGCGATCGAAATTAGCCGACCAAGTCGGTCTGTCGACGAGGACTGGCGTGTCTCTGATGGGAAGGTTGTTTTGTTGTTAGAGATTTATCACTAGGGGAACGGGCCCTTGTCCGAAGAGAGTAAAAATGCTCCCTCCCTGCGCGGGGGAGCACGGGCTTAGCCTAATAGCGGCCCGTAGCAGGATGCCGACAGACCGACTCTATCGGCGATCGAAATCTAGCCGACCGAGTCGGTCTGTCGACGAGGACTGGCGTGTCTCTGATGGGATTTTTTTTTTTTTTGTTTTGTTGAGGTTTGTTGTGCAGCTATACAACATTTATGATGCCCGTAATTTGCATCCATTACATGCACATACTTGGATACATAATTTACAAGGGACAATATGTTATAGTTGGACAAAGCGGACATCAGCCCTCCGCTGTCGGGGGTGTTCGGTGGCGGTGCAGGCTAGCAGCGTGGTGTCGTGGCGGCGCTGTTAGCGCGCCTCACGCCTAGGGGAGGTGGGGTTGCTCGCGTTGGTTCACCTCGTCTGGCCACCCGTCACCAGGCTGTGCGGCGTGCGGGCGTTCGTCACCGTGGGGGAGGTGCCGCCCGTAGCACATCGAGGAGGACTTATGTCGGGGTGTGCCGGACAGTGAGGGCGGCCTTGGCTTCACACCGCCTCAGGGGCCGGCCGTCTCCTGCAGGGTGGGTAGGGGTCGCTGGCGCTGGTCTGAGGCGCGCGGTGGCTGGGCAGGACAAGGGGTAGTGCACCTAGGGGCGGCGGGCGCGTCCTTCGCAGTGTTCGCATATCCGCCCATCGAAGCCGTCGTACAGCTCCTCCCTGGTGCAGTAGCCCAGTCTGAGGCGCTGTAGCAACGCGTCGTCTGCCCTGCGCTGCTGGTAGGCGGCGTCCAGTTTGGTGTAGGCGGTGGCTGCAGCATAACAGGCCGCCTGCTTCATTGTCCCCTCCAGTTCTCGGAGCTGCTGGTGGGCGTGGTGGGCTGCTGCGTGTTTGCCCTGTGTTTTGGCCTGTTGCAGGCTTGGCCGCACAGGCTTGGTGACGGTGGGGCCTTGGGCTGCCCTCTTGGCGGCCTCGTCGGCGGCGTCGTTCCCTCTGACTCCCACGTGGCTGGGGATCCAGTTGAGCCGCACCCGCCTGCATTGCGCTGCAAGGCTTTGCATGATGCCCAGGATGGCGGTGATGAGGCCCACGTTGTCCTTGGGGTGGCCTTGTAGCGTCCCCGGGAGTCTGTGTGGAGCACGACGGTGGCCTCTTGGCGGTGCTGTGCGTGCTCGAGGGCGTGCAGGATTGCCACTAGCTTTGTTTGGAGGGTGGAGCAGTAGTCTGATGTCCTCCACGCCCGCTGCCCGTCCTCCCGCTGTCGGGGTCGACAGGGTCGACAGTGTAGTACACCGCAGCGCCCTGCTCAGTGACCTGCGCCATGGCTATCAAGGCGTGCTGACGCAGCTCCGCGGTAGTGCACTGCGCCTTGCTGGCGGGCAGCTGTGTGGCAGTGAACACTGGGGCAGAGGGCTCCCAGGGGGCAGAAGGACTGTAGGTGGGGTGCGTGCGGTCCGGCTCTCGCCACAGCCAGTTACCCGCGTGCCGGCTGGTGTTGGCAGCAATAGTGGTGCCGATTAGCCACCTGTTGTTGTGGAGGCACTCGACGCCCTGTGCCATAGCTAACCGGAGTCTTTCCGGCGCCACGCCATGATGCAGTCCACCCTGCAGGTGAAGGGCACCAGTCGGGTCTCGTTCTGCATCACGCAGGCGCTGGTCCACCTCGGTGCTCCCAACATGGTCCTCATGGCGTTGTTTTGCACCACCTCCAGGCGCCGCTGCTGGTGCCGGGACAGGCCTACGAGGACAAGTGAGCTGTAATCCACCAGGGAGCGCACCGCCCGCAGGTAGTACAGTCGGAGAACGGAGAAAGTGGCGCCCGCCCACGGCCGCGTCATGGCCCTCATGACGTTGAGCCGAGCCAGCGTCCTTTCCCTCAGGTAGGTGACCTGCTGTGTGAAGGACAGCTGCTGGTCTACCCACACCCCGAGGTACTGGTAGGAGGACGTCCAGGCCAGCCCGACTCCCTGGACGCGCAGCTGTGCGGCAGGCGTGGTGTCCCTGATGGCCATGGCCCGCGACTTCCCAGAGGAGATCTTGAGCCCTAGCTCCTCGCACTTGTCGGTGATGAGGTCAAGTGCCTCCTGCGCCCTGGCGTGCTTGTTGCCCCTCCCGGTGACGACGAGGGCGAGGTCGTCGGCGTAGCTCAGAAGAGTGGTGCCCTCCCGAAAGGGCAGCGCCACCAGCTGCTCCATCAGGAGGTTGAACAAGCACGGGCTGAGTATGCCGCCCTGGGGGGTCCCGTTCTCGAAGCCCCTGTAGGAGGATTTCAAGCCCTGAAACTTGACCCTGGCCCGCCGTTGTTGGAGGTAGTCCTAGAGCCAGGCGAGTAGGCGTCCTCGGATCCCCTTTCTCACGAGGGCGGCGAGGATGGCGTGTGGGCTGGCTAGCTCGAAGGCTTTCTCGAGGTCGAGGAAGACCGTGATGGTGGGTCGGTTGTTGGCGTGGGCCAGCAGGGTGATGAGGCTGTCTGCTGTGCTCTTGCCCTTAGTGAAGCCAAACACGTTGGGATGAGGGCTTCCCATGCGCCATTGGAGGCGAGACAGCACCATCCTTTCGGCGGTTTTCCCTGTGCAGCTCAGGAGGGAGATGGGCCGGAAGCTGTTTGGCTCCCTGGGCTTGGGTATGGGCTGAATGTCAGCGTCCTTCCAGGCGGGCGGCAGGCGGCCCGCCAGCCACGAGGCGTTGAGCAAGGCCAGCAGCGCGGCGTCTCCGGCGGGCCCGGCGTGTGCCAGCATGGAGTAAGTCACGCCGTCCGCTCCCGCGGCCGTGTCTCTCCCTCTCATCGCTCTGGCCAGTTCCTGTGGCGTGAAGGGTTGATCCGTCACGTCAGCCACGTCACGCGCCTGCCTGACCGCCGCGTCGCGCTGCGGCCGTAGACGCTGCTGGAGTTGGTGGGTGTGGGGGGGGGGAGCTGGTTGCTGGAGCCCCTCGTGGTGAAGGTGTCGACCAACCTTTCTGCCTCCTGGCGTGGGTGAGGATGGGCGGCTGGGCGGGGCTGCGCCGCACCTGAGGCCCTTCTGAGGCTTCTCCACAGCTGGCCCAGGGAAGTGTGCTGGTTAAAGGTGGCGCACCATTCCAGCCATTTTGCGTCTTTGGCCTTTAGGGACACCTGTCGCGCACGCGCCACCACGTCCTGCAGGAGCCTCTGGTTGGTGGCGTTAGGGCGCTTCCTGTACAGCTTCCTGTGCACGTTGACGCGGTGGTTGTGTTCCCGCACCTCCTCGCTGTAGAACCACCAGTCGGGGCGTCAGCGGCGGCTCGAGGTGCTCCTGGGGATGGCCGCGTCTGCTGCGCTCTCTATGGCCGCCGTCAGGTCCCTCTCCTGCTGGTGTAGGTCTGCGGGCGGCTCGTAGGTGGACCACCATTCGTCGAGTGTGGCCTGAAACTTTCTCCAGTCGGCCCTCCTGACGTTCCACCGCGGGGGCGGGAGAGGAGGAATGGGTGGCGCCACGGCAAGGGTGGTGATGGTGCCGTAGTGGTCGCTGGTGAGTGTGGGGTGCACCTGCCAGGTGGCGCCGGGCAACAGGTCACTCGACACCAGGGTGAGGTCAAGCCGCCACCCGCGGATGTGGGTGGCCTCGCCGGTGTTGAGGAGGTGGATGTGAGGGACGTCCTCGAGGAGGACTGCCAGGTGTCGGCCTGTCGTGTTGGTGGGCGACACGGAGTGCAGCGTGGGGTGGTGGGCGTTGAAGTCTCCTGCTACGAGGAGGCTTGAGTGAGAGGCGGGGGTAAAGAGCTCCCCTGCTTCCATCACGTGTCGCTGGCTCCTGTATAGGTTGTAGACAGTGAGCGAGAGGGCCCCCAGCTGGAGCTGTAACGCCAGGACCTCCACGCCGTCCCCGCAGTGCACCGGGTCGGCAATCCGGCGATGCGGTATGGAGCTCCGCACTAGTGTTGCGCAGCCGCGCCCGCCTTCCTGGGCGGCCGGGAGCGCGTGGTAGGTGTATCCTGCCATGCGCCACTCAAAGCCGGCCGGCGCGAGGGTCTCTTGTAGGAGGACTATGTCGAGCTCTTCCTCGAAGACAGCCTGCAACACTTTGTGCTTCTTGGGTCGAAGGCCCTGCACGTTCCACTGGAGCACCTTCAGCCCGGGCGCCGCAGCTTGGGTCGTGGGGGGTTCGGCTTCAATGTGCTCCTCCATCTTGGTTCTGCACATCCGCTGGGTGGGGGGAGAGCTGTGTGGCCTCCCTCGGTGTTGGTGGTGGATGGGGAAGCTGGCTGTCACCCCCCGCGATGGCTGTGGTCACCTCGTCGCGGAGCAGGGCGTCCAGCTCCTCCTCGGTGGAGGGGTTGCTCCCCGGGCGGGCCAGCATCATCTTCACCACCTGCACCACACGCTCGAGGATGGTGTTGATTATGGCGCGGGTCTCCTCGCTGAGGCCCGTGCTGTCCCCTGAGGGTGCACGGCCATTCGAGTGTTGTGGCGGGGCAGTGGGTTGCGCTGCGGGCGGGGTGATGGGTTGCTGCGCTGCGGGCGGGGCGGTGGGTTGGGGGTCCCTGTGGTGTGCTCGCTGTCGTTGGCGGCGCCTGCCATTCCCTCTCCTCTGTGGTAGAGGCTGTTGGGAGTAGGGAAGGTGTGGCGGGGGATTAGCGGGATTAGCAGGGCTGGTGGTGGGGTTTCCTCCCCTCACTGCCGGCTGCTCGCCCTCCCTTAATCTGGCCTGACCTGAGGTGGCCTCTCCAGGTGCTGGGTCCCTGAGGTCCCTGGGGGGTGGTCGGGTGACCCACGCCGGCCGGGTTGGCAGTGGCGCGGGAACAAACCGGTGGTTGCCATGGCGACGTGGGTGCCCGCGTGGTTCCTGTTGCAGCTGCTGGGGTCCTCTTGCCTGCGTCCTCCTGCGTCTCTCGGGGCACTGAGCGTGGTGCTTTTTGCTGCAGTTTGGGCACCTGGCGGTGGTGGCCTCTTTGGCCTTGTGGCGCCCGATGCATTCCTCCGTCGGGTGGGCCTGGCTGCACACGCCACACCTGACGGGATACTTGCATGTTGCCTTGACGTGGCCGAAGCGGTGGCACTTGTAGCACCTCACAGGCTCTCCTTGGTCGGGGCGCAGGAAGTAGCGGCCCCAGCTGCCCAGGTCCAGCTTGGGCGGCGGTGGTCCCTCGTACACCAGTAGCACCTGCCTGGTGGGGATATTAACCCTGCCCGCCCGTAGCCTCTTGGCGGAGACCACATGGGGGTGGGCCTCTATCGCCTCGAGGGGGAGGCTGACGGGGTAGCGCTCTAATACAACCCTGTGCCTCCTCTCGCTCGGGTCGAGGAGGATCACCCTGTCGCCCTCCTCAGCAAGGCGGCGCAGGAGTGCCGCTGACTCGTCGTCCTTGGGGGTGAGAATGTACTCGCCGGCTAGCGTTGGCCTCACCTCTATCTTGAGGCTGGGGTGCTCGTCCTTGAGTGCAGTCACAGCCTGGTAAGCACTGGCTGCATCTCGTAGGTTTCCCAGCTTAAATTTTGGTCGGGCGCCACGCCGGTTCCTGGACACCGTGATCCAGCCTCCGTCGTTCCCGTTGTCGTCCTCTCGCTGGTCCTCGCTCTTGACGCTCTCGTCGATGACGAGTCTACCACTCTCGTCATCATCACTAGGAGCCTCTTCGTCGAGAGAGAGCTCCCGGTCTGGGCTGCCGGGGGCCTTCCTGGGGGTCGAGTACCCTCCTGAGGGCGCCTGGGGGAAGTCGAACCGCCTCCTCTTCGTCATGGTACGGTGGGGAGGGGTTCCCCTTGGCGTGGTAGGAACAAGGCACGGCGGGGTGGGAGGCCCACGTGGCCTGGGGCACAGGACGGCGGGAAGTAGTGAGGGGAAGGAAGGTGTCACTGTGGAGTGGTGGTAGAGCACTGCGCGAGGAGGGCGACACGTGGCCTGGGCCTCGGACGGCGGGAAGGGGAAGGGGAAGGGGTCACTGAGGCGTCACTGCGGGAGGAGGGAGACGCGTGGCCTGGGCCTCGGACGGCGGGAAGAGGAAGGGGGCACGGTGGCGTGGTGAGGACACAACACTGCAGGAGGAGGGAGACGCGTGGCCTGGGCCTCGGACGGCCGGAAGAGGAAGGGGTCACGGTGGCGTGGTGGGGACACAACACTGCGGGAGGAGGGAGACCCACGTAGCCTAGGCCAAGGACGGCGGGGAGAGGGCACACGTGGTGAGGGCGATGGGTGGGTAGGGACGCCCCACCCTTAACACAAAGGACCGACGCGCCGTAGCTGAACGAGGTGTTGGGCGGGGGAAGTCGAGGAGGCCGGGGGCCGCCACACCCAGGGCGCTTCGATGCGCCGCCGGGCTGAACCTGTTGACCAAGCCCGTGGAGCGGAGCGGGAACCTGCGTCCGCTCTCTCCGGGGTCGCCCGCGGAACTGTGAAGATGGGAAGGGGGGGGGGGAAGATTGCTTTTGCCAAAGGTGGCCCGTAGCAGGGAGCCGACAGACCGACTCTATCGGCGATCGAAATGTAGCCGACCAAGTCGGTCTGTCGACGAGGACTGGCGTGTCTCTGATTGGAAGGGGGAGGGGGGGAAGATTGCTCCCTCTTGCACGGGGAAAGGGGGGGGGGGGGCGAAGATTGCTCCCTCTTGCACGAGGGAACACGGGCCTTTGCCAAAGGCGGCCCGTAGCAGGGAGCCGACAGACCGACTCTATCAGCGATCGAAATCTAACCGACCAAGTCGGTCTGTCGACGAGGACTGGCGTGTCTCTGACGGGGAAGGTGGTGGTGGTGAAGGATTTACCCCCTGAAAAGGGGGAACGGGCCTTTGTCGGTGCGACGGCCCGTCGCAGAGGGAACCGCCGCTGGCGTGCGGCAGGTGGGGAAGCCTCCGCCGCCGCCACAGCCACGAGTAAGAGCCTGCGAGCAGCGACGGAGGCACGGGCTCTCTGGGCAGGCGCCCAGCAGACACCCGTAGCTGACACGTGCGAGCAGCCGACCGGTCAACTTGACCACGGAGGGGTGGCCCTAAGCGAGGATGACCCCACGGGTCCACCTCGCCTCCGTAGAAAGGCCACCCGGCTGCTCGCCCGAGGAGTGCTGGCGTTCCACTGACGACGGGGAAGGTTTATTGTGGAGACTATATATGTTCAGGGAATGGTGGATGAATTTGTTCAACGGTTGATATGTAGTAATATTTACAAGAGTGACTTTTCGGTGTTGCAGATTGAGCATATTAATTGTTATTATAATAGGAAAGATTATGTACATACATCTACGATGCAGTGACCCATAGCGATAGTGAAGAGATGTTTTGAAATGTGTTATGAAGTAAGGAAATGGAATAGTCTGTGTTGAGAGTGAGAAGAAAAAGAGAGCGTGGTGAGTTAGCTGACAGACTTAAGGAATTTAAGGTGAAGAAAACGGGAGTATTTTACAACAAGAGTACGTTAGGGAGAGGGGGGAAAGATCTTTGAGAAACTTTGAGCAGGTAAGGAGGGACTGTCTGGATAGAGAAAGTTGGAAGCTCTTCAGCCGTGGCCATCCCCTGGTGGGAGCTCCTAGGAGCAGGCGTCGATGAAATGATGATGATGAAGAAAACGGGATAATTTAGAGGGTCACTACACCCTTTAATGTAGATAAGTGCCAGGTTCTTCAAGTTGGATCGAAAAATATGAAGTTCAGTGTGTCAAGGACATGGGTGTCAAAATCGAGTCAAACCTCAATTTCTCGCAGCAATGCACTGACACAGTAAATAAAGGGAGCAGAATGCTGGGCTTCATTAACAGTAACTTTTTATTTATTTATTATTATTATTATTACTTTTATTTTTTACATCGAAGCCTGTAGCACCGGTAGGCTATCTTGAGGGGCCTGGTGGTTGGCCCTGTGCCCGTCTTGGTGCAGGCAATTGTTTATAGTGGCGCCATATTTTCTTGGCTCATGCTGCCCCCCGGAGCACATTCTTGAATGACCTGGACGGTTCTCCTACAGTCCGAGTTGATTGGTGGTCTTCAGGACAGCATGTGGGTAGTCTTAGCCCACTCAGCGGTGACTGAAAAATCCCAGGTGGTAGCGGCAGATTCGAACCCGCGTCGATCGTTCAGGGCGCGGTGAACACGGGCCTGCACGCTAACCACTCGGCCACAGCCTCCCCATAAAGATGTCATATTTCCACTGTACAATAATTTAATCCTACCTCACTTGGAATGTGCGGCACAGTTTTGGTCTAACCACCCTGCGAAGGACGTTGCTAAATTTAGTGTCCAATGTAGGGCTACAAAGATGAGCTCTTTCTTTGGCAACAAATCGTGCGACTAAAGGCTCTCAACTCTTCACAGGTTCCCTCTTGAGAAAAATTGCCTTCAAGGTAAATTGATCGAATGTTTCAAAATACGCAATGGCTTTACGAATGTGGATAAATCGAAATTGTTTATAATCGATGACACGTTTTCAACGAGAAATAATGGCCCAAAACTTAAAGGTATACAACTGTGTTCAGACTGCAGCAAATTTTTCTTCACCAATGAATAAGAATGGAATAAGCTCCCACCTTCACTGGTTCAGTGCAACACGAGTGACTCGTTTAAACATAAGCTCGACCGACACGTCCTTGAATTTATATTTACTAAAGTGGAAATGCAGTCTTTGTGGCATTTGCTTAAGCCCCAAATACACTGCCGAATTTTGGTTCACGAATGTGCGGGAATATGCAAGTCATTCTGTGTCGTGGACAAGTTCGGCATCTTTCTTGCCTGTTCTTGGCCGTTCGGGGACATGTCTGCGTCCACCGCGCGACTTTTGACAGTTAGTCACGACCGCCACGAAAGTTTCATGTTGCATGAAAAATTCGCGGCCGTTCGCCGAATGTGCACGAATGCAAAATGGACGCCGAATTGTCGCCGAAATGTCGCCGACATGTCCCGGACAATTCGGCGTCCAATTCGCGGTGTTCGGCGAATTGTCGCCGAATTTTGACCGTTGAAATTTTAATTTTGTTGGCGAATTTGTCGCCAAAATGTCGCCGACTATTCGGGGACATGTCGCCGAATGGCCAAGACTATTCGGGGACATGTCCCCGAATATTCGGCGAACATTCGGCGAATTCATCACGACACGGCAATCGGGCCGTGGTGGGAGATGTACACGGGGGTCTCTCTCTCTCTCTCTCTCTCTCTCTCTCTCTCTCTCTCTCTCTCTCTCTCTCTCTCTCTCTCTCTCTCTCTCTCTCTCTCTCTCTCTCTCTTTTTTATACAGGGCTTACAGAAGATTGTGCTAAAGTTGAAGGTTTTAAGCTTAATCTATCTATACTCTATAGCTACATCTCTCTCTCTCTCTCTCTCTCTCTCTCTCTCTCTCTCTCTCTCTCTCTCTCTCTCTCTCTCTCTCTCTCTCTCTCTCTCTCTCTCTCTCTCTCTCTCTCTCTCTCTCTCTCTCTCTCTCTCTCTCTATATATATATATATATATATATATATATATATATATATATATATATATATATATATATATATATATATATATATATATAAAATAGTAAACAAGAAAATATGAAAAACAAGAAGAATCATGAATTTATAGCATAGGTATGATACTAACATTTTCATTTATTTCATAATTTATTTACTATTTATTACTTTATTTATTTCTTAATATCATTATTCTGCCATTATTTAACCTTTGTTTAATTGTTTTGTTTTTTAAATTTATTTCTTCTTTCAGTTACTGGTTTGTTTACTGATATTACATAAACATTCATTCATTCTAAAATATTTGTAGGAGGGCAAAACAAAAACAAGTCACATTTATGCACTTTATTACACATACTATCATACATATTACCACACATCACACACGGTATTTACTCGCCCACAATTCTGTCCTGCCAGGCCACTGCTCCCCGGGTGTTTTAGTAGTCCATGAGGTAGGCGCGGATATTCTTGGGGTCTACCATAGCCCTTGGGATCCGCAAAGTGTCGAGTGGGACGAGTTGATCGCCCCCTCGCCATTCCCCTGGAACAAGTTGCGAGAGACGAGGTGGGCTCTTCAGCTGCCGGTGAAGAAGTGTCTTGCACCCCGGATTCCCGTGCTTTTATATGCCACATGGGCATCAGATGATTAGCTGTCAGAAATCTTGGCACTGTCGGAGAATGGTCCCCGACATGTCGCCGACACTTCGGGGACATACGAAGACAATTCGGAGACTTGTCGCCAATTATTCCGCGACAAAAAGAAAACGTTAAAATTTCAGATTTTGAACTCGGCGACATGGACGCCGAATAGTCGGCGACATGTCTCCGAATTGTCCCCGAATTGTCTTGAGAATTCGCCGACATGTCGCCGAATGGTCACGAACTGTAATAATCTTGGTCATGTCGGCGAACCGGTCGCCAAATTTTTTCACGAACTGATTCGGCGACAAGTTCGTGGCCAAAAATCGGCAGTGTATTTGGGGCTTTAATTTCACTTTGGTTTAAGGGCAGACCACCTGACCTGGACCGTAAGGTCATTTTGGTCTGAATATCTATATAAGCCTATGTAAATCTAGTTTGTTCATTTAGTTTTACTATCATCTGGAAACCCATTTAAAACTGAACATTATAGGTATATGAAAGTGTAAGCGTTTTTCTTTTTTTCTTCTTTGTACTCTTTTTTTTTATGTCATCTATTGCAGGGATGTTCGGGGGTCTCGGATTCAAGCCATGTTACCTTCTCCACCCAATCTACTTTGACCGCAAGAGAGGGCTAGCCAATATATTCCTGATGGCCGGTGTGTGCAGTGCACAGTTCATTGGTCCTCCGCTAATCCGTCACTTCCTGGTCGAGTATGGTCGCAAAGGGGCCACATTACTCCTCTGCGGTATAGTCCTACAGTGTATAGTGGGCGCCGCCTTGTTCCAGCCTGTCGAGTGGCATATAAAGGTTGATGCGGAGCAGGTTAACGACGAAGATGAGGGACAAGATAAGGAAAAGGTGCATGAAGGTGATTCAGGTGCTGCGGTGACGGATGAGATGAGGGCGAAGGAAGTTGGGAGACGCAAGATGCCGGGCGTGAGCCTGTCCAGACGACCCAGTGAGGTATCAATGCTCTCCTTAGCGGAGTCTGATATCGACCTATCTAGCATGCCTCCTAGGAGTCGCCGAATGTCCTATGACCTTGAAACTACCACAGGTAACAAGAACCTCTGCAAAAACATCAACGGCTCCTTTAGGAGCGTGCGAGGGCTGTTGCAGGTGTTTGGGAATGTGTTGAAATCGGTGATATTCGACATGAAGATCCTCAGGTCCCCTCGAGCCCTCATCATTGTGGTGGGCGGTATGCTCTCCATCAACGCCTATGTAAACTTCCTCATGACGGTGCCCTTCGCAATCCAGGGCGCCGGTCACTCGCTCTCTGACGCTGCCTGGTGTATGTCCTTAGCGGCGGTGACCAACCTAGCAGCGCGTCTCATCGTCTCAGTCCTCTCCGACCAGCCGTGGTTCAACATCCGCATCGCCTACATGGCCGGCGCTGCCATCATTAGCCTCAGCAGCGCAGGTACGATACGCGTCCATTGGGTTCTTACTGGTAATTCTTTCTTGATGAATGCTCTCTCTCTCTCTCTCTCTCTCTCTCTCTCTCTCTCTCTCTCTCTCTCTCTCTCTCTCTCTCTCTCTCTCTCTCTCTCTCTCTCTCTCTCTCTCTCTCTCTCTCTCTCTCTCTCTCTCTCTCTCTCTCTCTCTCTCATGTATCGCTATGGGTTGGTAACTACATCTGGTGAGTTTTATTTTTAGCAAAGAGCGCTTTATGCAGATTCTAGTTACTACAAAGCAGAGAAGAATCACAACTTAAAGAAAAGGGGGAGTCACTATATGTTTATCGATTTTTCTTTTTCACTTCTGAAATTGTTTGAATAGTAAAGTAAAAATCGATGAAAGAGAAACGCGCGGTGGACCATCTTCGTTGCCAAAGGAGTAACGTTTCCTTACTTGCAATTGCAGTGTTATGATCTGCATGTCACTGATTAAATCCCTTACACGGGCAGCTTCTTCACAGTTAACAAGTTTTCTGTTGCTTTCTCTTTGGGGTTGCCATTAATCACTTACCCATTCTTCCTTCCTTTTTTTTAAAGTGTTCGGCTTCCTGCAGAGCCTCATACACATGCAGGTGGCCATGGCGGTGTGGGGCTGCGGAGTGGGCATCAACGTGTCCCTGGGTATCCTGGTCATGCCTCACATCATGGGCATGGAGAAGATGTCATCCATATTTGGAGCCAATTCACTCATTCTTTCCATCTCCATGATCATATTCGGTCCTTTGTTCGGTAAGCATAAAGGAGATAAAACAATGAAAAGTTCATTATGATCAAAACAATTTCAGGTTTTCTTGTGTCCGCAACTTCAGAAAAAAAGTTGAGAACCAAGATTTGCTGAGTGGTATTAATTGTTCGAACAAGTGTACTATTATATTATCTTTTGATTGTAAGGGTAGGCAGGTAGACATCTGCCTAAACGTGCATAAGGCTGCAAGCCTATCAAAGACCCTCCTGTGTCCTCACTTGCCGTTTCCTTATTTTCTTATTAACTATTAACACCAGAGAGTACTTCAGCATGTCCTTTAAAGAAAAATTCTCTTACTTTCTACACCTAACTACATACACGGAATAAACACACCATTTCCTCAAAATTTATCTACACTCATTATGGCATTTAAAAATTCTGCCCCGGAGTCCCAATCTGGGGAGGGGACCGTAAGTGTTCCCAAGTCGGACCCCACTTCTGAAAACGACCTAAAGGGGTGTCTTAATAGGCCTTCTAACCATTTCTTCATCAACTTCTGCAACATTCGTGGTTTTCGCTTTATTTTCCATTCTGTGGAACACCATCTCTCCTCTATACCTCATCTCTTCCTAACCGATTTGAACCACAAGTTTTGGAGACTACTGACAATAACCTCAACTCTTTTATCTTTTTTTTTAGGTGATGTCTTTGGTGCCGGCAGGCTTTTTTGAGAAGCGTCTTGGAAGACCCCAACCCGTTAGTGACACAGACGAATTTTATTTATAGTAGCTGCCATGACGTATGACTTGCTTGGCCCATGCTGCCTCCCAGTGCTCCTTTTGAATGAAATCGCTAAAGTTAGGGTTGATTGAATATTGGACAGCATGTGAGTAATCCGCCGAAAAAAAAAGCTTTGATTCAAGGGAACGTCGCCTACTTTACTCTTGTTTGAGAACATCAAAATTCAATCCATACTTTGGTTTATTTATGCAACAATCCTTTTGTAATGAAGTATCATTCCTGTGCTGCCTGAGTAAAACACGTAAATCCCGTTAATAATAACGCAAAAGTACGTAAAAATTGAACCATCACTTTACTTGAGCCGTTCTTTGAGAAGGGTTTGCTCGTTGTCTCTTGAAGGAGTAACTATTGTAGAACATTTACTGTGGACTCCTTTTTCACTAATCTGCATCTCTCCGTATAATATTTTACTTCCAAGTACTCTATAAAACTGTGAATTTGAGGGGAAAGGAATAATGAAAAATGTGTGAGACTAAATATATTTATTTCGCTCCACATAAAAAAAAATAGAGAAAGGTTTCCTCTTTGTGCCAAAAAAAGATCACTCAAATCTATTGAGGCATACCAAAGTTATGTCCTTCAAATTGGCAAAAAAAAAAAAAAAGTTTTGAGATATAGGGCATTTAAAGTTTTAGGAGTAGCTGAGTGCGCCATTTAAAGTCATGTATTAGGGTTGCCTACGGTCGCAATATATTTATTTATTTTGCTAATAAAAACCCCTTTAGAAACAGGTTTTACCACGAAACTTTGAGAGACTATTGCCATCATCACAATCATATTTTAGAAACATATAACTAATTTTCGTCAAAGCTCAGAAATTATCGTACATATCAGTGCGACACCCCCTCAAGCACACTTGTTCTTATGCTGTCAAGGATAGAGAGGCAGCTCACAAAAAGTGCCTGAGCCTTCGAACTCCTGCCAATCATCATCTCTACATTTCTGCCTTGAATCTCGCCAAATCTATTCTTCGATCTATCAAAAAATAGTCCTTCATCAATAAAAAATGTCTTAACCATATTTTCTCTTAACTCTTTCAGAGACTTCCAGCATCTAATTATAAACATCTCTACAATTTTACTTCTTCATCTTTCCTACCTCTCTTTAGTCCTGGTAACTCATAGGTGTCACATCTGTCTCTAAAGCTGAACTCCTCCCTCAAACTTTCTCTGAAAATTCTACACTAGATGATTCAGGGTACATTCCTCATAATCAACCCCCGCTTCTAACTCCAGTATGCCTGTTATAAATTTCTTAAGGAGGAAGTTTTCTATTCCCTCTTTGGTCTGAATCCTCAGAAGACTTATGGATCCGATAAAGTGCCTCCAATTTTCCTTAAAAACTGTGCTTCCGTGCTGACAGGCTGCTTGGTCAAACTTTTTGGCTCTGCCTTGCAACATTTACCTTTCCCTTCTGCTGGAAGTACGCCTACGTAAAATATGCATCTAAGGGTGATCGCTCTAATCCTTCAGACTACCGTCTGGCACAAATCTTTTCGTTCTAAACTACCCTCCCACAGAGTCTCTCTCTCTCTCTCTCTCTCTCTCTCTCTCTCTCTCTCTCTCTCTCTCTCTCTCTCTCTCTCTCTCTCTCTCTCTCTCTCTCTCTCTCTCTCTCTCTCTCTCTCTCTCTCTCTCTCTCTCTCTCTCTCTCTCTCACACACACTCTCTCACACACACACACACACACAAAAAAAAAAAAAAAACGTATTCAATATATCCTTGTGACAAGGAATCGTCCCTTCGGATTGGAAAAAGGCTAACGTGACACCGATTTTTAAGAAAGGAGACAAAAAATTACCAGGTAATTACAGGTCCATTAGTCTAACTTCAGTTGTAGGTAAGCTACTTGAGAGCATAATTAGAGACAAAATTGGGAGTTACCTTGAAAGCCACTCATTAATTGGGGATTCACAACATGGCTTCCGTAACAAAAGATCCTCCCTATCAAACCTATTGACCTTTTATAACGATCTCTTCTCAGTTTACGACGTAACCAAATCATTAGACATAGTCTATCTTGATTTCCAGAAAGCGTTTGATAAAGTCCCACATCATAAATTACTTTACAAATTAAAGCAAATAGGTATTGACGGTCAAGTACACCAATAAATCGCAAATTGGTTGAGCAACAGACAACAAAGAGTGGTGATTGACAGATTTAACTCAGAGTGGACGCCAGTCACTAGTGGCGTCCCTCAGGCCTCTGTTCTTGGCCCAGTGCTCTTTATTATTTACATTAATGACGTGGATGTTGGACTCAATAATCGCATTAGTAAATTTGCAAACGACACAAAGATTGGTAACTCGGTTCTCACTGACGAAGACAGGCAAAACCTCCAAGAGGATTTGCACAAAGCTTCAGCTTGGTCGGAAAGATGGGAGATGCCCTTTAACGTAGACAAGTGCCAGGTCCTTCAAGTTGGAACAAGAAATAAGAAGTTCGATTACGAAATGCGCGGCGTTAAACTCATAAGCGCTCAATGCGTTAAGGACCTGGGGGTCAAAATCGCGTCAAACCTCAAATTCTCACAGCAATGCATCGATGCAGCAAATAAAGCGAACTGAATGTTGGGCTTCATTAATAGAAACTTTTTATTCAAGAATAAAGATGTAATACTTCCGCTCTACAGTAGTTTAGTCAGACCCCACTTGGAATATGCGGTACAGTTTTGGTCTCCTCACCATGCAAAGGACATTGCTAAATTAGGCGTTCAGAGTCGGGCAACAAAAATGATCCTTTCCTTGCGCAACAAATCCTACGAAGAAAGGCTTTCCACCCATAACATACTTAATGGTTTTACGAATGTAGACAGATCAAAATTGTTTATGATCGATGATACTTTGCGAACGAGGAACAATGGCATAAAACTCAAATGTAGACAAGTAAATTCAGACTGCACCAAATTTTTCTTCACCAACGTTGTAGTGCGAGAATGGAATAAGCTCCCGCCTTCAGTGGTCCAGTGTAACACGATTGACTCCTTTAAAAACAAGCTCGACCGTCACTTCCTTCAATTTAATATTAACTAGAGTTGAAATGCAACGTTTTGGAGCCATCTGATTAGTGTAGAATCACTTAGGTTTAAGGACAGACCACCTACTAGTCTGGACCATGGGCTCTGTGTGGTCTGATCTTCTATGTAAATCTATCTATGTAAATCTCTCTCTCTCTCTCTCTCTCTCTCTCTCTCTCTCTCTCTCTCTCTCTCTCTCTCTCTCTCTCTCTCTCTCTCTCTCTCTCTCTCTCTCTCTCTCTCTCTCTCTCTCTCTCTCTCTCTCTCTCTCTCTCTCTCTCTCTCTCTCTCTCTCTCTCTCTCTCTCTCTCTCTCTCTCTCTCTCTCTCTCTCTCTCTCTCTCTCTCTCTCTCCTTTTATCTTCAGTTTCCTCTCAGGTCGATCTTTCTCTGCTGTGGCAGACGGTTACTGTGCTACCCCTTAATCTATCAAGAGTGGTATTCTGCAAGGTTATGTTCCATCTTCCACTCTCTTTCTCTTATCTGTTATTGGTCTTTCCAAAACAAACTGTTGTTTTTACATCTATGCCGATGACTCTACTCTGCATTACGCAACACCGTTGAACATGCAGAAGACCCTCCAAAGAGGAATTACAGGACTCAAGGCTGGACGCTGCAAAATGCTTAAACACTGGCCACGTTATATTTTCTGAATGGAGCAGAATCAACTTAGTATCCTTCAATGCTTCAAAAAATCAATTTCTCCACCTGTCACCTCGACATTATATCTCAATATCTATTCCTTATTCTTCGCTAACACTCAGCTCTCTCCTTCCTATCTCCTTCCACAATAGGCATTATCGGTCTATCCTAAACTCAAAATAACTGGAAACTTCCTATCTCACTCTATGCTACATCAGCTTCCTCGAGGTTAGGCGTTCTGTATCGACTCACCAGTTTTTCCGTTCTATCCATATACTGTGCAAGACCCTTGTACGTCCTCGTAAACATTTGAAACATTTAATAATTGCCGAAAAAATTTAGTTACATTAGTTTGCATCTTTGAAGGCCAACCTTTATAATAAGTATAGCTTTTCAGGCAAAGTGTAAATGAAATAGCATAATAAACAAATCATAAGAAGACATAATAGAATATGAAAAATAAATAATAATAGATAGAAACAAATAATTCAAAATACAAAAAAGTGCAAAATACAAATACACAAATACAAAAGTTGTAAGCAGGTGATAAACAATAGATAAGGTGAGCAATGTGTAGAAGAGCACAGTACATCACTTATGAGTTAGAAAATATATGGGTAGATTTTCAAGTGAACGTTTGGGGTACAGGTAGAACCTTTATAGAAGTATCAGTTTCAATGTTACAATGTTTTCCTTGAATCAGATGATACATTATAGACAAAATCCATATCCTGGGTTAAGTTTAAGTTGCATTGACGTGCTTTAAGGGTGAAAATTGCAAATCATAATTATGGCTATGTTCAATATGTATCCAAAATATTTTCTTATAGTTTTCTTTTGAAAATATTGAGAGAAGTTACATACAAAGGGGAGTGAGTTTCATATGGCGGGGTTGAGGTATGTGGTAGAATGGCGGAAAAGTGAAAGCCGGAAGTTTTCACGCAGTCGAGTGGAATATTGATGGAAACGAAGGGAAGTAATAATTTGGATTTGGATAGAACTTGTTGCTTCAATATTTTTGTACTTTTAAAAAGAGGACCAGTATATTCCATATAAGCGCTCTTTGTAATAATTCTAATCGTCTTTTTAGTTGTAAATTTAAACGATTTAAATTAGTAGCATAAGTAGTGCCCCAAATGGGGTTACAATACAAGAGATAGGGATAGATGTGAGCATAGTACATAACTTTAAAATTTCGGTTGGCATTAAAATCTTTAAGTTGATATAGCATGGCAGTGCCAATGAATCTATGCGGTATGCATCTAATGTGACGGGGAGGGCTCAAGGCTCTTCGTCTCATCAACTTCCCTCGTCTTTTTTAGCTTTTTCTGCCTCTTAAATTCCGCAGCAATGTTGCCTCACTTTCTATCTTCTGTCGATAACTAACTTCATGCTGACTGCTCTTCTGAACTTGTTTAATTGCATGCCTCCACCCCTCCCGCGACCCCGCTGCATAGGAATTTCTACTCTAGACCATCCCTATGCTATACAAATCCCTTGTGCAAAAGTAAACTGGCATCTTCAATTTTTCATCCCTATCGTTGGCTAACTCTGGTACAGATTTCTTTCGTCACTAGTATTTACTCATGCCCACGACTCGAACTTTTTAAAGACACATCTCCATCCTAAATTCACCCTCTCTACTTGTCACTTATTTATATTTTTGTGCACCTTTTTTTTTTACAGCAAGGGCACAAAACAAAAAGTAAAAATAAAAAATAAAAATAAAACGCTAGGCGCTGCTTAAATAAACGCAAATAGAATAAGATGCCAAAAGAAAGGTCAATTTTAGGAGATGTGTCTTGACATTCCTCTCTTGCAAGAGGTCGTGATAGGCAGGAGGAAATACAAACAAAGAAAGGTTGCTCCAGAGTTCACCAGCAGAAGGGATAAAAGAATGAAGATGCTGGTTTACTCTTGCATAAGGGATTTGGATAGTATAGGGATGAGCTAGAGTAGGTTAAGTGCAGTGGGGCTGAGGGAGGAGGGGGGGGGGACCATGCAGTTAGCAAATTCAGAAGGGCAATCAGCATGAAAATATCGATAGAAGAAAGAAAGAGATGCAACATGGCGGCGGAATTTAAAAGGTGGAAGACTGTCAGTAAGAGCAGAGGAGTTGATGATACGAAGAGACATATTAGAGTCTACTCTATCCAAGAGAGCTGTGTGCGTGGAGCCCCCCCACACGTGAGATGCATACTCCATACGAGGGCGGACAAAGCCGTTGTATATGGACAGCATCTGTGTGGAGGAGAAGAACTGACGGAGACGATACAGAATGCCTAACCTCGAAACTGATTTAGTAAGAGAGCAGCTATGCAGTCTCCAGTTAAAATTTTTAGTTAAGGATAGACTGAGGATGTTTAGTGTAGAAGGTGACAGCTGAGTGTTGTCGAAGAATTGGGGATAGGTGTTTGAAAGATTGTGTCGAGTTGATAGGTGGAGAAATTGAGTTTTTGAGGCGTTGAAGGACACCAGGTTACTCCTACCCCAGTCATAAATGACAGCAAGGTCTGAGGTTAAGCGTTCTGCAGCCTCCAGTCTGAAGTCTTTTAATTCCTGTTGGGAGGGTCTTCTGTTGAAAGAAGTTCAATAATACAGAGTAGAGTCATTAGTGTAGGAGTGGACAGTTTCTTTTGGAAAGATCATTGACGAGTAATAGAGAAATTTAGTAGGAGTAGGTAGGAAGACACCTATCGAACGGGCGTAACCTTCTCCCGGTGAGGATAATATGGGAAGCGAGGAGGGTGCTGAAGCCCTTCAAAGACCCTTCCCTTGTCCTCACTGACCGTTTCCCTTTTGTCTGATCAACACCAGAGAGTAGTTCAGCATGCTCTTTAAAGACAGATCCTCTCTCTTTCTACACCACACTACATTCACACAATATACACACCTTTTCCCAAAATTTAAAATTCAAAATGGCATTTAAACGAACTACCTCGGAGTCCCCGCCTGGGGGGGGGGGGGGGACCATAAATTCACCCAGGGAGGACTCCCCTTCTGGCTGCCGACTTGAGAGGTGTCCTGATAACTCCTCAAACCTCCTCCTTATCAATTTCTGCAACATTCGCGGTCTTCGTTCTAATTTCCATTCTGTGGAACACCATCTCTCTTCCTCTAAACCTCACCTTCTCTTCCTCACCGAAACACAGGTCTCTGAGGCTACTGACAACAATCTCTACTGTGTTCCCTCCTACTATATCTATCCTAAATTTCAATTCAAAGGTGGATGTTGCGCCTACGTGCGCAACGACATCACTTGCTCTCGTGCCCACGACCTTGACTCTTCTGAATTTTCCACCATCTGGCTAAGACTTCATTGTCATTCTATTACTAAATACATCTGTGCTGCTTATCTCACACCTAACTCTACTAACTTTGTGAAATTCTTTGACTACTTGAACTCTAAAGTGGAGCACATCTTGACTCACTCTCCTTCGCTGAAATCTCCATCCTAGGAGATTTCGATGTTCACCAACAGCTTTGGCTTTCATCCTCTTTCACAGACCAGTCTAGTGAACAAGTCTACAACTTTTCTCTCCTCAAGATGGTTAAGCATCCTACACATATTCCCGACCGTCTTGAAGACAGCCCCAACATATCTGACCTCTTCCTTACCTCTAACCCATCTGCTTACTATGCCAAACTGTTCTCTCCGTTGGGCTCCTCCGATCACAACCTTATTTCTGTATCCTGTCCTATCGCTCCTGTACATCCTCTGGACCCACCGAAGAGGCGATGTTTCTGGCGTTTTGCTTCAGCTCGGTGGGACGAATTGAGGATGTACTTTTCCGATTTCCCGTGAAATTATTACTGCTTCCAGGAGAGAGACCCCTCTGTGTGTGCCCAGCGCAATACAGAGGTGATTGTCTCTGGAATGGAGGCATGCATTCTACGTTCTTTCTCTACTCCTTATGCTAAAAAGCCTTGGTTTAATCATGCTTGTTCTCGTGCTATTAAAGATAGAGAGACAGCTCACAAAAGGTACCAGAGCCTTCGCACTCCTGCTAACCATGATCTTTATATTTCTGCCCGGAACCGTGCCAAATCTATTCTCCAACTTACTAAAAGCTCTTTCATAAATAGAAAATGTCAAAACCTTGCTTTTTCTAATTCTTCCCATGACTTCTGGCACCTAGCCAAATTATCTCCTCCAATTTCACTTCTTCCTCTTTCCCACCTCTTCTTAACCCTGAAGGCAGCACCGCCGTCTCATCTATCTCTAAGGCTGAACTCTTCGCTCAAACTTTCTGTAAGAACTCCACCCTGGACGATTCTAGGCATATTCCTCCTACTCATCCCCCCTCTGACTCCTTTATGCCTGTTATTAAGATTCTTCATAATGATGTTTTCTATGCCCTCTCTAGCCTCAACTCCCAGAAGGCTTATGGACCTGATGGAGTCCTATTGCCCTTAAAAACTGTTCTTCCGTGCTGACACCCTGCCTGGTCAAACTCTTTCGTCTCTGCCTATCAACATCTACCTTTCTTTCCTGCTGGAAGTACGCCTTCGTACAGCCTGTGCCTAAGAAGGGTGACCGTTCCAATCCCTCAAACTACCGCCCTATAGCTTTACTTTCCTGTTTATCTAAAGCTTTTGAATCCTTAACCGGAAGATTCAAGAGCACCTTTCCACTTCTAACCTTCAATCTGATCGCCAGTATGGGTTCCGCAAGGGGCGTTCTACCGGCGATCTTCTTGCTCTCTTAACTGACTCTTGGTCATCCTCTCTTAGCCGTTTCGGTGAAACTTTCTCTGTTGCGCTAGACATATCGAAAGCCTTTGATAAAGTTTCGCACAAGTTTTTTCTTTCTAAACTACCCTCTTTCTGACTCTATCACTCTCTCTGTTCCTTTATCTCCAGTTTCCTTCCGGCCGTTCTATCTCTGCGGTGGTAGACGGTCACTGTTCTTCTCCTAAACCTATTAACTGTGGTGTTCCACAGAGCTCTGTCCTATCACCCACTCTCTTCCTGTTATTCATCAATGATCTTCTTTCCATAACAAACTGTCCTGTCCACTCATACGCCGACGATTCCACTCTGCATTATTCAACTTCTTTCAATAGAAGACCATCCCAACAGGAAGTACATGACTACAGACTGGGGGCTGCAGAACGCTTAACCTCAGACCTTGCTATCATTTCCGATTGGGGTAGAAGGAACCTTGTGTCATTCAATGCCTTAAAAACTCAATTTCTCCACCTATCAACTCGACATAATCTTCCAAACACCCATCCCCTATTCTTCGACAACACTCAGCAGTCACCTTCTTCAACATTAAATATCCTCGATCTACCCTTAACTCAAAATCTTAACTGTAAACTTCACATCTCCTCTCCCACTAAATCAGCTTCCTCAAGGTTGGGCGTTCTGTATCGTCTCCGCCAGTTCTTCTCCCCCGCACAGTTGCTATCCATATACAGGGGCCCTGTCCGCCCTCGTATGGAGTATGCATCTCACGTGTGGGGGTGCTCCACTCACACAGCTCTCTTGGACAGAGTGGAGTCTAACGCTCTTCGTCTCATCAGCTCTCCTCCTCATACTGATAGTCTTCTACCTCTTAAATTCCGCTGCCATGTTGCTCTCTTTCTATCTTCTATCGATATTTTCACTCTGACTGCTCTTCTGAACTTGCTAACTGCATGCTTCCCCCTCTCCCGCGGCCTCGCCTCACACGACTTTCTAATCAAGCTCATCCCTATACTGTCCAAACCCCTTATGCAAGAGTTAACCAGCATCTTAACTCTTTCATCCCTCACGCTGGTAAACTCTGGAACAATCTTCCTTCATCTGTAGTTCCTCCTGCCTACGACTTGAACTCTTTCAAGAGGAGGGTATCAGGACACCTCTCCTCCCGAAACCGACCTCTCTTTTTGGCCACTCCTCTGTACTCTATTCAGGAGCAGTAAGTAGCTGGCTTTTTTTTTCATTATTGTTTCCCTTTTTTTCACGCTCTTGAACTGTCTCCTTTTCTGTAAAAAAAAAAAAAAAAAAAAAAAAAGAGAGTAGGAGATGGGAGCCCTGCGGAACACCTCTTTTGATAGGCTTAAGGGAAGAACAGTGACATTACCACAGCAGAGATAGAACGGCCAGAAAGGAAACTGGAGATAAAGGTACAGAGAGAGGGACAGTTTAGGAGGGTAGTTTAGAAAGCAAAGAGCTGTGCCAGACCTTGTCGAATGCTCTCGAAATGTCTAGGGCAACAGTGAAAGTTTCACCGAAACGGCTAAGAGAGGATGACCAGTAGTCAGCTAGGATGGCAAGAAGATCACCGGTAGAACGCCCCTTGTGGAACTCAGACTGGCGATCAGAGAGAAGGTCAGAGGTTGATAGATGCTTATGAATCTTCTGGTTAATGATTGATTCAAAAGCTTTAGAAAGACAGGAAAGTAAAGCTAAAGGACGGTAGTTTGAGGGATTGGAGCAGTCACCCTTGTTAGGCACAGGCTGTATGTAGGCATACTTCCAGCAGGAAGGAAAGGTAGATGTTGAGAGGCAGAGACGAAAGAGTTTGACCAGGCAGGGTGTCAGCACGGAAGCACAGTTTTAAGGACAATAGTTGGCCTACGTAACACCTAAGAGTTTTTTTTTTCCTTTGAGCTGTTTCCTTTACTGTAAAAATATAATGGAAGGTTATTTTTTTTATAAATAACCACAGTTTTTCTTAGGCGATATTTTCTGTAATAATTGAGATCATTCTGAAACTTGCTATCTAGTCATGTGTTCCATTGCAGGCTTTATCAGGGACGCCAGTAGGAGTTACGTCGCAAATATGCTGGCGATGGGCTGCTGTGGGGGTCTGAGCGTCCTGCTTTGGTGCTTCATGCCCGCCGCGATGGCCTACGACGAGAGGAAAGAGGCTGAGCAAAGGAGAGAAGAGGAGAGAGAGGAGCTGACTGAGGTGTGAAGGATAGATATATAGATAGATAGACAGAATGTATATAAGTAATAACAAAATTATGGATATACAATGCATCCATTGTGTTGACCCATACTTATAGTATCTGAGAGGTTTATTATCACTTCTTTTATAATGCTTATTATAATGCTACGAACATTTATTATTTCTTACTACCCATCACTGGAATCGAACCAATGCGCTGGCGTCATTGCCTTCGATCCTCGCCACCCTAAGGTCTATAAGAAATGAGACAAGTCACCCATATGCCTTCCTCCCCCAATCTGGCTCTGTATGGCGGTAGTTGTGACTTTATCAGACCAGAGTGCGTTACTTATAATTATTAAGGCAGATTGCTTTCTACCCAGAACAAGAATCAAGCCAATGTATTGGCGTTGTTGCCCACCCCGCCATCCAGGACTCCATCAGGACCGAGGCAGGAGAAGGTAAATGAGGAAGAGGTGGAGGATGATGGAGAAGGGGAAGAATTGATAAGAGGAAAGCGTAGCAGAAAAAAAGATACTGAGGTAACAGGAGGAACTGAAAATATGATACAGTCGTAGAGAGAAGAGGAAGAAAAGGAAAGGAGTAAGAAAGTTAACAAGAGGCATACAAGAGAATTATTATCATAACGCTCAAGAATATTTCAACAATGTCGATTTATAACCTCATTCTACGCCCTTCTCCATCATACAAACCCACTGTCCTCTCAATACCTGTATGATGGGACAGCACTCAGGACTCATTGTCTTGTTAGGTATTCCTCTCATCACCACCGACTCTTTGGTTACTTCTCCTCCTCCTCCTCTTCAGCCCAGGGGCACAGAGGAACAGCAGTCAACAGCTTCTCCCAAACCAGCGTGAGTTTATCTGTGGTCGAGAGAGAGAGAGAGAGAGAGAGAGAGAGAGAGATTTACATAGAAAATCAGACCACACAGACCCCATGGTCCAGACTAGGTGGTCTGTCCTTAAACCTAAGTGAATCTACACTAAACAGATGGCTCCAAAACGTTGCTTTTCTACTCTAGTTAATATTAAGTTCAAGGAAGTGACGGTCGAGCTTGTTTTTAAAGGAGTCAATCGTGTTACATTGGACCACTGACGGTGGGAGCTTATTCCATTCTCGCACTACAACGTTGGTGAAGAAAAATTTGGTGCAGTCTGAATGTACTTGTCTACATTTGAGTTTTATGCCATTGTTCCTCGTTCGCAAAGTGTCATCGATCATAAACAATTTTGTTCTGTCTACATTCGTGAAACCATTAAGAATTTTAAAACATTCGATCAGTTTTCCTCGGAGGCGACGTTTCTCAAGAGAAAACATGTTAAGGGTGGAAAGCCTTTCTTCGTAGGATTTGTTGCGCAAGGAAGGGATCATTTTTGTTGCCCGACGCTGAACACCTAATTTAGCAATGTCCTTTGCATGGTGAGGAGACCAAAACTATACCGCATATTCCAAGTGGGGTCTGACTAAACTATTGTAGAGCGGAAGTATTACATCTTTATTCTTAAATAAAAAGTTTCTTTTAATGAAGCCCAACATTCTGTTCGCTTTATTTGCTGCATCGATGCATTGATGTGAGAATTTGAGGTCTGACGCGATTTTGACCCCCAGGTCCTTAACGCATTGAACGCTTGTGAGTTTAACGCCGCGCATTTCGTATTCGAACTTCTTATTTCTTGTTCCAACTTGAAGGACCTGGCACTTGTCTACGTTAAAGGGCATCTCCCATCTATCCGACCAAGCTGAAATTTTGTGCAAATCCTCTTGGAGGCTTTGCCTGTCTTCGTCAGTGAGAACCGAGTTACCAATCTTTGTGTCGTCTGCAAATTTACTAATGCGATTATTGAGTCCAACATCCACGTCATTGATGTAAATAATGAAGAGCACTGGGCCAAGAACCGAGCCCTGAGGGACGCCACTAGTGGCCGGCGCCCACTCTGAGTTAAATCCGTCAATCACCACTCTTTGTTGTCTGTTGCTTAACCAATTCGTGATCCATTGGTTTACTTGACCGTCAATACCTATTTGCTTTAATTTATAAAGTAATTTATGACGTGGGACTTTATCAAACGATTTCTGGAAATCAAGATAGACTACGTCCGATGATTTGGTTACGTCATAACCTGAGAAGATGTCGTTATAAAAGGTCAATAGGTTTGATAAGCAGGATCTTTTGTTACGAAGCCATGTTGTGAATCCCCAATTAATGAGTGGCTTTCGAGGTAACTCACAATTTTGTCTCTAATTATTCTCTCAAGTAGCTTACCTACAATTGAAGTTAGACTAATGGGTCGGTAGTTACCTTCGTATTTTTTTGTCTCCTCTCTTAAAAATCAGTGTCACGTTAGCCTTTTTCCAATCCGAAGGGACGATGCCTTGTTTCAAGGACATATTGAATACGGTTGTGAGGAAGGAGAGTATTTCGCTCTTTGTTTCTTTAAACAGTATAGGATATACTTTATCGGGTCCGGGACTTTTATTTGTTTTAAGTGAATGGAGAGCTTTAAGGACTTCATCGGTTGTTATTTCAAAATTAGGCAATGCATGCTCGAGATTTACAATAGACTGGTGTTGGTGGTAGTGGGAGGAAGACTGTTAGTATTAAACACCGAGGAAAAGTAATTGTTTAAGAGGTTTACAATGTGTTGGCTGTCAGTCACTAGTGCACCGTCGCTGTTTGTTAAAGGTCCAATTCCACTTCTGATCGCCTCTCTGTTGTTTCTGTAACTGAAGAAAGATTTCGGATTATTTTTACAGTTGGCTGCAATATTTTCTTCATATCTACGCTTTGCCTGACATACTAATCTTTTTACTCGTCGCCTGGCATCATTATAAAGTCTAATGTTTTCGGGCGTGCTTTGTTCTTTCTTTAACCTGTAAAACAATTTTCTCTCCTTGACTGAGTGTTTAATTTCGCTTTTAAACCAAGGTGGGCTTTTATTAGTGTTAATTCGCTTTTCGCACAAGGGGACGAATGTGTTCTGCTGAGTAAGTGATTTTTAAAGCCTAGCCAGGCTTTCTCTACATTGCCATCATCTGATAGTTGTATTTCTGTTAGTTTTTGTCGGATTTCTACGAAGTTAGCTCTTTTGAAATTGGGCACCTTTACTTTTTTTTCAGTCACTGATGTTTGAGCTCTAATGTCGACGCGCACTAATTTATGATCGCAAGAACCGAGGTGTTCTCCTACCGTGACATTACTGACTAGGTTATCTTGGGTCGTTATAACAAGGTCGAGTATGTTATTTTGTCGAGTTGGCTCAGAAACCATTTGGCTTAGATAATTTTCTTCTAGATATTCGATCATTCTATGTGACTCGCCTTCTGTACCTGACAGTGTCGCCCAGTCGATCTGTGGGAGGTTAAAGTCTCCTAATATCAGTGAGTCGTTGTTATTAAGTGACTGCCTTAAAACGCTGTACATTTCAAGGTCGTCATCGAGTGATTGCCCGGGAGGCCTGTAGGTGACAGATGTAGACAAAAAGGGCGACGCCACCGCCTCTACGGTTTACACGATCTTTGTTGAAGAGTCTGTAGCCATCTATGTTGTATTCGGAACTTAAATCAATATTTGTGGTGTCGATAAATGTTTCGGTTATAGCAATTACGTCAACATTTTCTGTTAGAGCAAGACATCTCAGTTCATCAAATTTGTTTCTTAGGCTACGCGCATTGAAACTAAGGATTTTTAAGTTATCTAGAGGCTTGGTAATAGTGGTGGTGGTACTTGCGGGATCACGGTTACGGGTTTGTTGCGATGCATGGCGTCTATTTACACAGGCGGGGTGGAGGGACGTGGCTGAGGTTGATTTTTGTTCGGGTGTGCGTCGTTGAGGAGCCTTCCGAATCTAGCTGCCCCGATGGGAGACAGGTGTTTTCTGTCCCTGTGGAAGAGCTAACTTTGTCCGTAGAAATTGTCCCAGGCGTTGAAGAACTCCACGTCAAGCTCTCTGCAAAGAGTCTGTAAGCGGTTGTTTAGGCTGAAGGCCTTACTGAAGAAGTCGCTCTCCGCCCACGTCCGTGGTAGAACTCCTGAAATCAAAATGTTAGGGGATTTAGACTTATACTGCTGGATGAGCCTACGGTACTTGTCCAGCAGTTCCTCAGACCGGGTCGTGGTGACGTCGTTGTGTGAATAACAAACAGTGAAATATTAGTAGCCTGGGGGAAGATCTCCTCAAGAGCAGCAGTTATATCGTCGATCCCAGCACCAGGATAGCAACAGTTCCGTCTTCGACGAGGAGCTCTGCCGCAGAACTCAACGACCTGCTGGCGAATCATGGAGTCACCCACCAGGAAGGTGCTCTCCTGCTCGTCCTCCTCCTCCAGAATGGCAAACCTGTTGAAGCAATGAACAGGATAAATTGCTTGTCTGGCTGGTTTGGCTCCTCCATTCACGACGGTGAAGCCATCATGGGCGGTGCCACTACCACCCTCCAGCTGCGTGGTGTTGTCCGCTGGTGTCGACGGTACCGCAGAGGGCAAGGGGGCGGTGGGAGAAGGGTTTGGCAGCATGGCAACGTTAGCCTGGATGAATTCCTGCAAGGAGGCAACAGTAAGAGAAAGCTCTATTATTTTATTCTGACCTGCTTCCATCTTCTCTTCTTGCTCCTGCAGTCTTGTCTCGAGATGCTGCCTGGAGAGACACAGTCGACAGACAACAGAACGCCCTGTAAAAAAGTGAGCTGAGAAGCTACCGTTACAAGTACTGCACTTCTTAGGCGCCATCTTAGCTGAAAGTGATTAATGATTGCCTGAAATGAAAGAGATAAAAACATAGAGTGAAGGGGATTAGGAAAGGAGGTGAGGTGAGTAAGAGGGGGCTTAGGAAAGGAGGTAAAGTGAGAGAGAGGAGGAGTAGGAAGGGATGTGAGGTGAGTGAAGAGGGGGAAAGAGAGGAGGTGAGTGAGGTGTGTGAGATCAAGGAGGGTTAGGAAAGAGGTGAGGTGAGGTGGGTGAAGGGGTGGGTAAATATGATGTGAGGTGAGGTGAGCGAGGGAGGGGGGCTTAGAAATATGTGGAGGTGAGGGAGGGGTAGGAAGGGCTAATCCTCTATGGCAGGGGTATTCAATTAAAAGTCACTGAGGTCCAGTTCTTAAAATTTCCCCCAAGTAAAAGGTCCGAACGGAAGTCCAGCTTGTGTCTTATAGCCGTTCCCTATGTCGACATTTTCATATGGATTCAACAGTATTTATTGTCTATTTTCAATGCAGGAAATGTTTAACAGAGTGCACAGCTAGCTCTTTTGCCCTAAATAAAAGTAGTCCCAGGCAAATAAATTTAAGGCCTTTATTTCAGATTAAAGAAAACAGAAATCTCAGAATAAAATAAATTGCGAGCAGAGCCAAAAAACCCTTTTTTCTCTCAAATTAATGAGGTCCCAGCCTAAAGAATTAAAGGCCTACACTTCAAGTAAAACAGTCAACATCATCAGGAGAAAATGAATAAAAAGTGGCTCTTTTAGGAAAAAGAATATGTGCAAACATAGCATTGATTAAAGTTTTATTTTTTTTCTTGAAGATGTCCCAGCCTAAAAATTGAAAGCCTACTATTCAAGTTAAAAAAAAAAGTCAACATCTTCAGAAAACAATAAATAAAAAGTGGCTTCTTTAGGAAAAACATGTGCAAACAAAGTATTGACTAAAGATTTTTCTCATCTGTCTCTTCCTCTCTGCTGTGGTGCACTGAGAGCGCAAGGTCAAGGCAGCACGCTCGAACGCTCTCCACCCCCGCTCTCACCCCCACCCCCACACTATACACTGCCCGCGTGTCGCCTGCTGGCTGCCACCGTCCACCACCTCGTCACCATGGTGAAAGGTGCATGCCACCCAGATACCCACCACGCCCTTTGGTCATACCTGCCACCCTGCATATTAGCTTGACCTTCCTACTGCAGGAAATTGAGAGTGTTCACGCTCTCACTGGCCTGTTGACACCCGCCAGCGTTGCACGGCGCCCCGCCACCCGCCACACCCTCCCTCCCCGCTGTCACCCGGCCGCAGATTGGTTACGGGTCCGGACAGAACCATCGCTCGGTCCGGATCCGGACCGGGGTCCGCCATTTGGTGATGCCTGCTCTATGGGATTTGTAGTGAGGAGGAGCAGAAAGGAGGTGAGGTGAGCGAGGGTGGGGGGGGGGGCTTAGGTGAGGTGAGGGAAAGGGGGGTAGGAAGGGTTAATCCTCTAGGGGATTTAAAGAGGGTGCAGTGAGGAGGAGCAGATTGAATCCTCAGGGGAGTTCAAAGGGTGAGGTGTCGGTAAGCACAACGCAAAAAACACTCGAGAAACACACGAGAAACTCACGCAAGAACACCCGACACACCTATATCACACGTGAAACAGTCAGAAACTCAAGCATAAGCACGATTCAATACCCCCAAGTCACTCGCAAAAACACCGGAAACACAACAACACACTCGAAACACTCTGATACCCACGTAGAACACTCGGAAACAGCCAAATCACACGCAAAAACACCGGAAACACAACACACTCGAAACACTCTGAAACCCACGTAGAACACTCGGAAACAGCCAAATCACACGCAAAAACACCGGAAACACAACAACACACTTGAAACACTCTGAAACCCACATAGAACACTCGGAAACAGCCAAATCACACGCAAAAACACCGGAAACACAAATCACAGAGGCAACCACAGGCAGACACACTCGCAGAAACCACAAACGAACACACACGAAACACGCGTCGGGAAATCACAGGCAACACACAAGGTTCACAAGCAAGAACACATAAACACACGTGAAAACAAACGAAAACCCAAAGAGCACAACGAAAACACAGGGTTGACAAGGCGTGTAGCGCGGGTAAGCGAGGCTGTGGTGGCCGCATCGGGGTGAGGTCACGTCCGTCTCTCAGGAGAGGTCAGGAGTGAATGAGAGGTCAGGAGTGAATGAAGAGGTCAGGAGTGAATGAGAGGTCAGGAGTGAATGAAGAGGTCAGGAGAGAGAGAGAGAGAGAGAGAGAGAGAGAGAGAGAGAGAGAGAGAGAGGTGGGGGAGAAAGAGAAAGGGATATATAAATCAAGAAGAGGAAAAAAAGTAAGAGAAATGAGTAAAAAAAAGATTAACAAAATATACAAAAAAATAGACTCTGTCCAAAAGTAAATAGTAGCCTATCTATTATACAGACAAACACATAGGTAAGTTTCATTTCATCTGTCCACCAACAAAGCGGGAATTTTGATAGATGTGGCACCTGCGCATTTCTAGTTCGTGAATAGCTACGTGACAATCAACTGTTGTAATAGACATTCAAGCTTATTTTTCAATAATATATTTGCATGTTTTTGTATACAAAAAACAACTCAGTCGTTTGCATCGATAATCTAACTTACAAGCAGACGAAAATACAAGCTTGTATCAAATAACTTAGTCACATCATGCTAGAACGATCTTTTGTTTTTCAAATTCATTGATTGATAGCTCATTTCAGGTATATTAAAAGACATCTGGCTCTGCAAGTTTAAATAAAGGGTATCTTAATAATTTACTGCATGTAGATAACGATTAATAATCGAAACAACATGAAATAGTAAATAATAACTGTTAAATGCAATGCTAGGCTATTTCGTATGCCGCTGGGCGAATTAAAGCTATTATTATTATTACTATTATTATTATTATTATTATTATTATTATTATTATTATTATTATTATTATTACGTTCGCGAATGGACAGACGGAATGGAACGGACTTATACCCCAAAATATTAAAAATCTGCCATATGAAAGAAGTCATCTAAAATACTTTTGAGATTTGGAAAGGTCAAGTGATTATTGAAATAAATCTAATAATAGCAAGTGGTGTATAAACATATGCCTCCGTGATGCAGTGGTTAGCGTGCACAGCTACGAATCCGAAGGCAGTCGGCGTTCAGCCGACCAATCTGTTCATCCTTCCTTTCGGGTTGGTCAGTTGGTCGGTTACCCTGGGGTAACCTGAGGAGGGTACACTATGGTAATCCGGATGCCACACTGTCCAGGGGTTATAGGTTCTTACCCCGCACAGGCTTAAGGGTCAATGCGTCGGAGATGAGCACCGTGGTCACGCGCAGCCATAACGTATTCCCTGACATTACTTATTTTTGATAAATACTGTACGATATTTAAAAAGCCATTAAAAGGAAATAGAGAGCATAAGTGTTTAGTCGTAAAATCCAGCAACGCCTCATTAAGAAAACAAAACAGTATTTATTAAGTTGATAAATATTTAAGACAGCAAGTTTCATAGTTTGTTTCCTATGATGTATATATTATAGGAAAGCAAAATTGAAATTACAGAATAATGGTGATAGAAATCAGAAAAAAAACTGTTTACACAGTTATTTCCCAAAAGGATTTCAAATCCAAGAACATAAAGATTATTTTGTTACTTGAAAAAAAATGAAAGAGGCGGCTTTTAACCCGGTAGCAGCGAGGATTACGTTTCTTAATGGTTCCCCCAAGCGAGAAAAATGAGAAAAAATCACCCCTTACACAAACCATTTCTTAATATATATCAAGGCATTTGTGATCAGATTATGTATCATCTATTTTGGGGGGTTTAAATCATGGCACAAATTTTGCCTGTCGCTGCTACCGGGTTAAGAGTGTACAGGACGATTTAGAACAGGGCAGCTGAGGGAGAGAGAAAAAAAAAAAAAGGTCAATTCTATCCCTTACCCTAATGCAAAGGTCGGCAACCCATAATTTGAGAAGAGCCAGTTTCTTCAAACTTGGCAGAAAAGCAGTCCTGATGGAGCCGCAGTGTAAATTGTGAATGGAAATTACGAAACATTAAAATTTCCTCCTCCATATGGGAGCTAGATAATATAGGGTAGGTTCTGGACGAACCGTACAGTTTGTTTGTTTTTATTCATAAAAATTTTTTTTAGTGAATTAACCTAAATTTGAAGTGATCACTATAAAGTACAATCATTGCGCCATATTCTCTCGTAAGCACAGTTTTTTCACCACAATATAAGTTGGTGAAATGAAGCTTTAAAAATAATATCTCGAAGTGTACGGATCGTCCACAGGTATGGACGATCCGTACACGTATATGAGGCCTCAAACAAAAAAATTGTAAAAAATAGACAATTAAATAAATTTGTAATTTGCCACCAGATTCCGTTAAAATAGACCCCAATGTTGATTTTAAATGATTTGCAACATAAAAAGATAAATATGTTGAAATAAAGAATGCGATTTAATTTTAATCTTCCTTTATTACACAAAAAGTTGAGAAAAAATATGGTTACATTATCTTCTTTGCCTTAAAAAGCTTACAAGGCTTAAAACAAACAAAAATGCCTACTTGATATTATATGAAAGAAGAGAGTAGGGAAACCTGATGAAACGCTGGAGCCAATTTTCGTTTGCCAGTTGTGTGGCATGCCAGTTTGCAGGGATATTGGAGCACTTGCAAGCCACAGCATACTCATATGCAAGTCGGCGAAATTCCTTGCGAGTCATCCCATAGAACAGTCTTGCCACATGTATGGCATATTTGCACAGCATTTCCTCCTGATTCTTGTTGAAAATCTTGTTAAAATTTTCTTGGGGAATTACAAAGGTGTGCCCATCAGATTTGGCTTTGCTCCTTGTGAAGGCATCCTGCAGAGTCATAACCTTGACACCAAACT
Organism: Eriocheir sinensis; assembly: GCF_024679095.1. Taxonomy (NCBI): domain Eukaryota; kingdom Metazoa; phylum Arthropoda; class Malacostraca; order Decapoda; family Varunidae; genus Eriocheir; species Eriocheir sinensis. The sequence continues at coordinate 2,277,658 of NC_066516.1, forward strand.
CCCGAGCTGCCCTCCGTATGCTGGTGTTGTGCTCAATCCTGTAGTTGAATGCCAGTTCGAGGTTGGTCAGGTCTGTCTCCCGGAGGTTCTTGGGAATGAACTTGCGTGGCATCCTGGCTCAATCTGAAATAAATAACATAAATAAAGGTCACAAGGCATATATCTATACTATACATTATTATATTCAAGTGTGTCCTTCACCATTCTTGAACTGGACACAACAACAAAACAATTACAATGAAAACAATATTTAGATAAGCAACAGAATCTTTAAATTTCATATGAGATACCTTATGCTATCCTAGACTATATTGCTGTAGCCTATCTGTCAATTTTCAAATAAAGTTCAACACACAAACAGCATAAATATCTTTGTTTACATGTGGAGACTCCGTACACTTAAAAGCCAAGCTGTACGAAACATCCACAGGCAGCCATTAAAATGAAAACAAACTTTACCGACACACGTGGTGTACTACATCACTAAAACCTCGTCATATCATCACATATAGTCATATTTAGGTGTACAATACCTAACCTTCACACTCCTAGCATATTCATAAGCACCACAAACCATAATTTAGAGGCAAAATATTACATCAGGAATGCGAAAAACCGAAAAACTCACCTCATTCATGCGCTGTTGGTTGCCGCGCTCAAATGGAGGGACGGAGCTGTGTGACTCCGTTTTCTCTTTCACTCTTTAGACGTTAACTAGCTTAAAATAATATATGTGGTCTTGAGAGCTTTTGTACGGTACATCCATATGACAGACACAGACAAGACAAGACAGTAAATTAAACTAAAATAATAATAATAATAATAATAATAATAATAATAATAATAATAATAATAATAATTATAAAAGCAGCTGTCATAAAATAAATTATTATATATATGATGCCCCTCCATTAATTTCATATGATGTCACCAACATATTGTCAATCGTTTATAGTGTGTTACCACGACTGCACAAGTACTACATGCTTTTAAACAACATGCCAACTGTACTTAATATATCTGGTCACCATGCTGGGTTTAAACTTTAATGTGACCTGTTCCTGAGCTTCATTGGAGAGCTGCTCAGTGTCTGGAGCGTATGCTCTCATTTTCTACGATCATTTGGAAGTTCTTAAGTAGGTGGCAGGAGCCAGCGTTAACCTACTACTGGACACCCCACACTCCCCATATCCAACACCCTGTCACTACCACTAACCGCACGTACAGCACTAACCACTAACCTCCTCCACCTCTAACCTCACCAAACAGTTTACTGACCCAATTAACCTACTACTGGACACCCCACACTTTCCATATCCAACACCCTGCCACTACCACTAACCACGTACAGCACTAACCACTAACCTCCTCCACTTCTAACCCTCACCAAACAGTTTACTGACCCTATTTTCCTGTTACTGGACAACCCACACGCCCCATATCCGACACCCGGCCACTACCACTAACCAGTAACCACCACCATTACCCACTATAACCACCTAAATAACTGTGTGGTGAGGGTTAGAGCAGGTGGAGGGGGTTAGTGTTTAGCAGTGGGGAACTTAGTGGCAATAGGTTGGTGACGGATATGGGGCGTGTGTACAGCACCAGGAGTGTAGATTTACGTTATATTTTTAGAGTGTGACAGTTTTCTGTTACGTAAGAACACATTGAACAGATGAACTCGGCAGACGGAAGTTAGGTAGGTACTAGCGTGTATAATATAGATAAATGTAATGCCGGGATATGTAGGGAGGAGGAAAAACTTAGAAAAATAAGGAAAAAAACGTAGGTTAAGTCATTATAAGTGATTATAAGTAACTATAAGTGATTATAAGTGATTATAAGTAGTTATCAGTGATCATAAGTAGTCATACGTGATTATAAGTCATTATAAGGCCATCATAGGTATGTAAGTAATTGTTATGCCGGACGTGTTACTTGGGTTCCGTGTCGCCGTCAGGAGACTCCGTGGGAGGGAGATATGTAAACACTTTGCACAGCTTCTGTAGTTTAATATTCTTCCTTAGTAGTACACGTACTTCACTCTGACTCTTCACTTACCACTAGCTTACTATGACTGGGACTGGCCCTCTCTCGCCCTCTTCTCCTATATATATCCAGAACAGTTCAGTCTAGAATATTACAGTATATTTCAGATCATACAAGAACATGTAGCAAAAATATATGCGAGTTGGCAATACTTCCCGCCTGGCGCCTGGCCGCGCCCGTGGGTGGGACGGCTCACTGCTCCCCGCCCCTTTGCTCGTTTCTCCGGGAGCCTTCTAGAGGCCTATGGTCGCCGGGGGAAGCTTCCAGCACAACATAATTATAAGAAACTATCATTAATCACAATCTATAATACTAAGTATCTGAAGGCTTGGGTTGTCTCTGTAATGTATAACATAATAATGTTGTGCTGGAAGCTTCCCCCGGCGACCATAGGCCTCTAGAAGGCTCCCGGAGAAACGAGCAAAGGGGCGGGGAGCAAGGCGAGCCGTCCGCGGCCAGGCGCCAGGCGGGAAGTGTTGCCAACTCGCATATATTTTTGCTACATGTTCTTGTATGATCTAAAGTATACTGTAATATTCTAGACTGTACTGTTCTAGATATATATAGGAGAAGAGGGCGAGAGAGGGCCAGTCCCAGTGATAGTAAGCTAGTGGTAAGTGAAGAGTCAGAGTGAAGTGTACTACTAAGGAAGAACATTAAACTACAGAAACTGTGCAAAGTGTTTACATATCTCCCTCCCACGGAGTCTCCTGACGGCGACACGGAACCCAAGTAACACGTCCGGCATAACACTGGTGTCAGGAGTGTAGGCATTTGTTTTTCGCCATGGAGACTCGTTCCCAAGCTGCCCAGAGGGACGACATGTTGACTGAACTTTTGGAAGCCTTGAGACTACAGGGGGAGAAACAAGAAAGAGCACTCCAAGAACTCAAAGAACAACAAGAAAAAGCACAGCAACAACAAGAAAAAGCACACCAAGAACTCAAAGAACAACAAGAAAGAGCACAGCAACAACAAGAAGGAACACTCCAAGAACTCAAGGAACAACAAGAAAAAGCACACCAAGAACTCAAAGAACAACAAGAAGGAACACTCCAAGAACTCAAAGAACAACAAGAAAGAGCACAGCAACAACAAGAAGGAACACTCCAAGAACTCAAAGAACAGCTAGAAGATCGCTTCACGGGATTACAGCTACAGCTAAAAGCAGTACAAGATGGAAGTGAATCAGTGCGAAGAGAAATGACTGATGTGACCACGAACTTGGGACAACGCCTGATAGAAGTGGAGAAAGAACACACAAATCTTCAACAAGAGATGGAGGTGGTACGGGAGACGACACACAAAGAAATACTAGAAGTAAGTGACAGAGTGAAGGCCCTTGAAGACTGCTTGGCTGGAAACGGACAGCCAGTGCCTGCAGGGGCTAGTTGTACCCAAGATGCTTCTCCTACGCAAGTCCGGGGTAGTTTGAGCCCTGTTTCGCCTGAGTTTATCCCCGCAAGAAGTTCCGCCAGCCCCATGGGTCTGCTGGGTTCGCCTGTTAGAAAGAAGCCTCAGGAGTTTGATGGCAAGGTCTCCTGGGAGGCTTACCGCGCTCAGTTTGAGCTGTTGGCAGCTCGGAACGGATGGGATGACCAAGAGTGCGCGGTACAGCTGGCCACTAGCCTGAAAGGGGCGGCGCTGGAGGTCCTTGCTCAGCTCGACAATGCGACAAAGGGCAGCTACAGCGGGCTGGCACAGGCGCTGGAGCAACGATATGGGACCAAGCACCAGAACGAGCTCTTCAGGGTTAGGTTCAGAACCCGCAACAGGAGGCGCGGCGAGTCTCTTCAGGAACTCGCTCAGGACCTTGAGAGCATGGCGCACAAAGGCATACCCAGGTGCCACCCCTGACCTGCTGACGGTTTTGCTGCGTGATCAATTCATCGATGCCCTGGACAGCCCTCAGCTGAAGATACAAGTGAACCAAGCTAAGCCAACATCAATGCAGGAAGCTCTGGCACGTGCCATGGAGTTTGAGTCCTTTGTTAGGTCTAGCTTATCAAGCTTCAGGGACGACTCGACTTCTGGCTTTAGGGCACGAAAGGGCGCTGTCAGCGACACAGACAGGTTCCAAGGAACGTGCTGGTACTGCGAGAAGGTTGGGCACAAGGAGAACGAATGCTATAAGAGGAAGAAGGAATATGAAGGTGCCGCTAAGAAGAAGCCCAGGGAAGGACCCAAGTGCTGGACCTGTGGAGAAAAGGGCACTGGAAGAATGAGTGTTGGAAAAATGTGCCCCAACGAGGGACCACCACTCGGGAAACTAAGAAGGACTGGTTCACGGGGGCAACGACCAGTCTGTCCTGTACATGCCCCGAAGATATCAGTGTGCAGGAGAACCACCATGACAAGCTGCCAAGTGGAGGGCAAGGTTGACGGAGTGTTGTGGCCTGTGGTCGTCGACACAGGCTCGGAACGCACATTGGTGCGGCCTGACGTGGTGAGTCATCGTCGGCTTCCTAAGACGCCGCATCGACTGTGCGGAGTCACAGGACACTACGCAGAGCTCAGAGGCCCAGTGGACGTGAAGTTTGAGCTCGGAGGAAAGGAAGAGTTCCTCTCTGTGTACGTGGCCGACATGGATGACCCCTGCATCCTAGGTATGGATTATCTTGTCTCCCACAGGTGCGAGCTGGACTTCCGCGCTAAGCAGCTGACTGTAGGAGGAAGGAGGGTGCCACTGACGACTGTGAACAAGGAAGACCTGCCAGTGACGGTCAAGCGCACCACCATTATTCCTCCGAGGTCGGAGATGCTGTTACCCTGTCAAATTACGGGTGCCCCCCCGGCTAGCCTGTGTGTGGTAGAGAGTGGACGTCGATGCCCGGTAGAAAACGGGGTGATTGTAGGAAGTACTTTGGTAGACCCTGCTGCAGCGGAAGTGCCTGTCGTCGTGGCCAATGTCTCCTTCAGCCCAAAGAAAAGAAAACAAGGGACCATGGTGGGATTGTGCCAAGAGATCGACCAGAAACCAAGAACCTGTGTCTGCAGGAGAACCCTGACGACGCCCCAGGAGGAGCTGCCTGACTACCTGCGCGATCTGTTTGACAGGAGCTCCAAGTGTCTAGAGGAACCCCAAGTGGAACAGCTCAGGGAGCTTCTCGTGAGAAATGCAGATGTGTTTTCCACAGGAGACCTGGACTTGGGGTGTACGGACCTGGTAGAGCACCACATCGACACAGGTAGCCACCGCCCAGTGAAGCAAGCTCCTCGAAGGATGGCACCAGCCCGTCGCAAGAAGATGGATGAGGTAATGGATGATCTCCGGCAACAAGGGTTAATCGAGCGGTCCAGCAGCCCGTGGGCGTCTGCTGTAGTGCTCGTCAGGAAAAAGGACGGTTCCCTCAGGTGCTGCGTGGACTACCGAGCCCTCAACGATCTCACCATCAAGGATTCATACCCACTCCCACGGATCGACGACACGCTCGACGCCTTGGTGGGCTCCAAGTGGTTTTCAACACTGGATATGAAGTCTGGGTATCACCAAGTCAAAATGGCGGAGCAGGACAAAGAGAAAACAGCCTTCTCCTACGGTCAAGGCCTGTGGCAGTTTAAGGTCATGCCCTTTGGCCTGTGCAACGCGCCGGCCACGTTCGAGCGGCTGATGGAGAGGGTGCTGGAGGGACTTCACTGGAAGACGGCACTCATCTACCTCGACGACGTGATTGTCTTTGGCCAGACCTTCGAGCAGGAGATGAAAAGGCTATCAGAGGTTTTCGCCCGGTTTAGAGCTGCACACCTTAATTAAGCTCAGCCCGAAGAAATGCTGTCTGTTCCAAAAGGAGGTCCAATACTTGGGACACATCGTGAGCGAGGCTGGAGTACGCACTGATCCTGAGAAGGTGGCTGCGGTAAGGGACTGGCCGACACCCACCAACGTGAAGGAGCTGCGGAGCTTCCTCGGGTTGTGCTCATACTACCGCAGGTTTGTGAAAGGCTTCGCTACGATTGCTGCACCACTGCACCTCCTGACGAAGAAGGGGCGCAAGTTTGAGTGGACAGCGGAAACTCAGGTTGCCTTTGAGAAGCTCAAGGAGGCCCTCATCAGCTCGCCCGTACTCACCTACCCAGACCCCTCTAAGCCTTTTATACTGGATTGTGATGCCAGTGATGAGGGGATTGGTGGAGTGCTGTCACAGGCATGTGCCGACATTTTTTTTTTTTTTTTTTTTTTACGTCGCGGCCTATTGCGCCGGTAGGCTTGTTCCCGGTGGATCCTGATGGTCGGTCGAAGGCTTCTTTCCGGTGGGTCCTGATGGTCGGCCCAGCCCGTTCTGGCGCAGGCGAGTGTTTATAGTGGCGCCATCTTGCATTGGCTCAAGCTGCCCTCCCGGAGCTCATCTTTGATCCTAGAATCTAGAGTCCGGGTTGATAGGTGGTCTTCTGGACAGCATGTGGGTAGTTTTAAGCCACTCGGCGGCGGCTGAAAAATCCCAGCTTGGTGGCACCGGTCGGGGATTGAACTCGCGTCCTCCTGGACGCGGGGCCGTCTCGCTATCCTTCCAGCCACGGGTTGTGGCCTACTTCAGCAAGAAGCTCACTCCAGCCGAGAAAAACTATTGCGTGACCCGGAAAGAACTCCTGGCAGTAGTCAAGAGCCTTGACTTTTTCCATGCTTACCTGTACGGTGCAACTTTCACCATCCGCACGGATCACGCTGCATTGCGGTGGCTGAAGTCACTGAAAAACCCTGAGGGCCAGCTTGCTCGCTGGATAGGTAAACTAGAGCAGCATCACTATACTATTGTGCACCGATCTGGACTAACACACGGTAACGCGGACAGCTTGAGCCGGCGCCCCTGCCTACCTGAGTGTCAACATTGCCTCCAGAGGGAAAGCGTCCAGAATATGTGCCGCCGCACTACAGTGGAACAGACAGCGGAGGTGCCATGGGAAGACTTGGGAAAACTGCAGCGGGAGGACCGAGATCTGAGACCAATTATGGAGTGGCTGAGTCAGTCGTCAACGCGACCTGGGTGGGAAGTAATCTCGAGAGAAAGCCCTACCACCAAGAATTACTGGACTCAGTGGGACACTCTTCGGATAGACGACGGGGTGTTGCAGCGACGCTGGGTCTCTCATGATGGTCTTGACCACTACTGGTCCACGGTGTTACCTGTGAAGTCCCGGGAAGGCGTCTTGAAAGAAATGCATGACAGCATCACCAGCGGACACCTAGGGGTAAAGAAGACACTGAGTCGCCTGCGCCAAAGGTTCTACTGGGTTGGCATGAGGAAGGACGTGGAAGAATGGTGTCACGCGTGTGAGGTGTGCTGTGCAAAGAAGGGCCCCAAGAAGCGTCACCGTGCCCCACTGCAACTATACCAGGTTGGAGCCCCATGGAACGGGTGGCAGTGGATATAGCAGGACCCTTGCCTCTGACGACGAACGGAAATAGGTACATCTGCGTCACAATGGATTACTTCACCAAGTGGCCGGAAGCCTACGCCATCCCTGACCAGGAAGCCACTACCATCGCCAAGGTTTTGGTGGAGGAGTTCTTCTGTCGCTTCGGTGTGCCTAACGAGCTCCATTCCGACCAGGAAGGAATTTTGAGTCAACAGTCCTTGCTGAGTGCTGCAAGCCTCTGGGTATCAAGAAGACCCGGACCACCCTCTGCACCCACAGTCAGATGGAATGGTGGAGAGGTTTAATTGGACGTTGGGCCAGGAGTTGGCCAAGCAGTGCAACAATGATCAGTCTTCATGGGATCAGAAGCTGTCTGCGCTTCTCATGGCCTACAGGTCTGCCGCCCACGAGACTACGGGGTATTCACCGGCAAAGCTGATGTTTGGACGTGAGCTGCGATTGCCGGTGGACCTACTGACAGGAAGGCCTCCTGGGGAAAGCCTTCCAAGGGACGCCTCCAGTTTTGCCCGTCAACTAGAGGAACGGCTGGAAGAGGTGCACCATCAAGTCCGAGGAGCCGTGAAGTTCTCCGGGAGGCCATGAAGCGCGGTTACAATATGAGGGCAAGCCACGTTGACTTCAAGGAAGGAGACCGAGTCTGGCTTTACAACCCGCAGAGGAAGAAAGGACAGTCTCCGAAGTTACAGAGCCCTGGGAAGGCCCTTACACTGTGCTAGAACGCCTCTCCGACGTGACTTACCGAATCCGGAGAACGGAAAAGACCAAGCCGAAAGTTGTCCACGTCAACCGCCTATGGAGGTACCACGGTCCGGGAAACTACACCTGGAACAACTACAGACATCCAGCAGCCGACGAAAACGCAAGGGACGTCCAGGACCGAGAGGAGGTCGACGACGACGTAGGCCTCCTGGCCCTTTCAGCCGAGGGAGATAACCTCCCGGCTTCGGCAGATGTTCCAGGGACACCCCAAGAAGCGGACGACGACGAGGCGCACCAGGAGACAGACGCGCAGGAGGCAACGAACAGAAGACAGAGACAACGCAGGCGTCCACAGCGATACGACGATTATTATGTTTTTGATTAATTCTCTTATGTTTGTACATAGTTAAGTGTGTGATCGGGACGATCACAATTAAGAGGGGGGGATAGTGTTGTGCTGGAAGCTTCCCCCGGCGACCATAGGCCTCTAGAAGGCTCCCGGAGAAACGAGCAAAGGGGCGGGGAGCAAGGCGAGCCGTCCGCGGCCAGGCGCCAGGCGGGCCGCGGGAAGTGTTGCCAACTCGCATATATTTTTGCTACATGTTCTTGTATGATCTAAAGTATACTGTAATATTCTAGACTGTACTGTTCTAGATATATATAGGAGAAGAGGGCGAGAGAGGGCCAGTCCCAGTGATAGTAAGCTAGTGGTAAGTGAAGAGTCAGAGTGAAGTGTACTACTAAGGAAGAACATTAAACTACAGAAACTGTGCAAAGTGTTTACATATCTCCCTCCCACGGAGTCTCCTGACGGCGACACGGAACCCAAGTAACACGTCCGGCATAACAATAAGATTCCCCCCCCCCCCCAAGCTACAATTACACAATATGGTGCAATACCTCACACCACTTTTCCGCGCCAAGATTGTCCCGCCATAATTCCGCGTCTGCCGTCCCTCCCTGCCCGCGCACGCATTCGAGCAGTTGCCACCCACCTTGCGTGTAAATGTCCTACCTGATAAAGTCATCCACCTTACATAGATTTTTTCGCTGCTTCAAAGGTAAATTTCGTCATCTTGCAAGTCAGGAAACCATAACCCATATGTAAACTATCCTAATTTTCCCTTTTTTTTAATTAAACCTTAATAGATCATAATCAGCTACTTGGCCCCCCTTTTCCCGCTCTTGCGGGACTCCGCCCTCGCCGCAGGCGAGTATAAAATCCTCGTAGCATTCTTCCCCGGTGTGCAAGTTTTCCCCTCCCTGGGCATTCCTGTTCTTATGTATCTTGTTTATTGTAAATGTACACCCACGCAAGGGTAAGGTTTTTCGTAGAGGAATCAAAGAAAAAAAACATGTTCTGACCATCATTGTGAGAGGAGAAACTAGATTCTGTCGTGTGTCCATTCGCCCACTTCTGTCAGTTCGGGAAATCGTGCCTTTATTTAGCTATTAACTGTGGACCGTGTCATCAGGCATGACTATGTATACCTCCTAAACTAAGTACAACATGAATAAATGTGCCTAGCCTTGTTTATAGGTCTTTATTTTTTCTCTTCTCCCCGTCGTGAGTCCGTCCGGACGGCTGTGTAGTTCAGCCCCAGTCACACATTCACGACAATGACTCCCGGCGCCCTCCCGACATCAGACCACGCGCTGCCAGTTTTGGAATGTCGCGCTGCCAGACGTACGTAACGACCGTCGTAAGTCCATCCCCTTGAGTGCCGACCATAGCCGATGTCGAAACGACGTTGTTACGACGTCGTTGAGATGGACATCCGACGGCCGTAGTTTATTCGCAACGGGTGACAGATATCGGGGAGGGCCCCGATTGTTTTGAAAATGTCCAAAACTGTCGGCGTGCGCCCCGACGGTGGAAGGCGTGGTCTGAGTCGGGAGAGCGTCGGGAGTCACTGTCGTGAATGTGTGACTGGGGCTTTAAGGTAACCTTTTACCGCCCCGAGCTTCCCCGCTCCCCACGTTAACTCTGTCCAAGGGATCAGAGTCTCGCTCTGGGTCACTTTAACCCCTAGTTAAGTCCTTAGTCTTTTTATAGACATATACTTTAAGGTTCCCAGTGAGCTAACGGTGACATAGTTCATCGGTAGATCTCTGGGTGGTGGCAGCAACACTGCCCCCCGGGGTGAGCCCCCCCCTTGATTCATCCCCAGATTTCCCATTAGTTGAATTTTCTTTTAACATCATTTAGTGCCCCGAATTTCCGGGCACGACACTGGTGGCTTAAGCGGTGGGATTTAACTAAGAACACAGCTGAAAGCACTTTCTCGCGACGGACAAAACCTATACTATGCTTAAAGTTTCCCTAGTTGGTCACAGTCAAATCCCCGTTCATCTAAACGTTCCAGAAGTTGAGATTAAAATATTCCAAGCTCCAGGAGGAAGAGTAGACTCATTCTTTTCCGATACCCGACTGAAAGAAGTGCTGGAATAGGAACACGACTTATGTATCCTCTGGATCGGGAGTAATGATATCGAGGTAGATACAGATCCAAGTGTACTCTGTAACAATATAAGAGAAATCCATTACGCTATCGAGGACGAGTGTGGGGCTACAGTTCATGTCATAAAGTTAGAACCCCGCTTCTACACGGGAGAATTTCCTGTCAATTCCCATCAGTATCATAAAATTCAAGGGGCTGTCAACAGGAAAATCCAACGTACAGTGACAAACAGAACCTCACATTTCAATTCACCTCAGTTCGTAGAATCCCTCTCAGGAGATGGGGTCCACTGGACAAGTGAGGGGAGAGAGAGAGTGGAGGAGAAATTAATTTCCATAATCACGAAACAGCTGGAAGAGGTGTAAGGATACCGCCTACAGCGAAGAGAAAACCGTGTGCGTTCCTGGAGCCAACGGAACACGGGGACCGAACCCCTACCTGTTGCCATAGGCCGTACCACTACACGACATGTCGTCTCCTAAGTTTCCCTACGTAGTAGTCAAAATGGAAGAGGAATCACTAGTGAGGGAGGACCCTAACCCATCTCCGACCACCCCTTCTCTCTCCTTACCCTCAGACGACCCAACCCCTCAGGCGCTTCACGCCCCCAAAATGTTCTTGACCAAGCCGCGGGACATTCCGATTCTTGACCTCCCGCAACTCCAGGGCCTTGACGCAACAGCCAGGTTACAAATGTTTTTTGAACTCGTAGAGCAGTGCTGTACCTCCGATGAAGCCAGAATCTAAGTCGCCAAAGGGAGAGTGAGCCCTGAACTGGCCATACTCATTCATAGTAACCAAAAGAACGGGAACATTCATTCCTGGCAATCCTCCCAAAGTTATTTCCGCTCGGAATTCACGGTTGAGGTTATGAGAGTTAACTAAACAAGCCATGCAACATGCCCATGAATTGTCAGGACACCTCGGTCAGAAGAAAACAATTAAGAAGGCCGAGGAAATGTTTTACTGGGCCAATCTCAAGGTGGATGTATACAATTATGTCAAAGGATGTGTAACTTGTCAGAGGTTTAAAGGAGAGTCAGGACTACAACAACAATGGAAGGAACTGCCGCCCGTGTCAAAACCATTGGAAAGGGTAGGGATCGAGCTAACTGATATATTTGCAGGAAATCACGGTTTCCGTTACGCCTTCACAGTAGTAGACCATTATAGTAGGTTTGTTAGGTTCTTATCCCTTAAAACAAAACACACCACACACATCACACACGCACTATGGCAGTACCTGGCAAACTACGGGACCCCTCGTGGCATCGTGCTGGACAACGGAGGAGAATTCACCAGCAGAGAGTTCCAGCAGTTCTGCCACAAGCACCACATCACCCTGTTCTACACGACTCCCTACCACCCCCAAGGCAACGTCATCACGGAAAGGATGCATCGGACCCTCAAGGCGGTCCTCTCCGCCCTCTGCCAGGGCCACCCTCTTCGTTGGCCCCAACTACTTCAACCCTGCCAGATCTCCATGAAACAGGCGGTGCACACCTCCACGGGGCAACAGCCTTACTTCGCCTTCTTCTCTCGACATCCACCCAGGTTAGTAAGTGCGGCCCTCCCGTCGGTCGACGGCGGAGACGAGGAGATGGCGGAGGCACACGCCCTTATCCGCAGTACCCACCAGCGCATGACAAGACATTACCGCCAAGTCGCCAATCGAAGGCGGGTCAACCAAGCGGTGGAGGTGGGCTCACTGGTATGGGTGAAGAGGGAAACCACGATACCGGGCACCTGCCGGAATCTAAATCCCAGGTGGGATGGGGTTTACCGAGTGGTAGAAAAACTTTTGGGTGGGAGCGTGTACGTGATGGAAAGCTTGTTCACAGGCAAAAAGGTGCAACGAGCTGCTGGACAAGTAAAGCCCTACATAGGGGAAGAGGAGTGGCTGGTCGAACCGCCTGACTGTACTTTTGAACCCGGGCCAGAAGACGAACAATTGCCACCGCGAGTGCGCAGACACCCCCGGAGGTTGATTGAGGAGTGTTAATGCTGAATGCCTTAGGATGTATGGGTTTAGGCGTGGGTAAAGGACCTGCGTGTGTGAGCCGGGAGAATTGAGTCCGGGTTACTTCCCCCCCCAAACATATAGCTTTCTTTCAGGTGTCTTATCAGCGCGGTCAGGGGTTAGTGTGGGAGTGGACGGGGTATTTTAATTCAGGAGTTCGGTGAGAAAGTCTAACTTGACAACCAACACCATTCGGGGTCAAAGTCAGTATTTCAGGACCTGGCGGGCGCTCCCCAGTTGCTGAGGAATGGATGGGCAGTGCAAGGTTGCGTGTCTGGGTGAATGTTTGTGATCGAAAGACAGGTAGGATGATTGTGCGCCTATTCCCAGGGGGTAACTCGACAGCGAGAATGCTACGGGCGGACTAGTTTGTTCCCCAGCTTGTGACCTCGGTGTGAGGTTGGCTGGGATATTCATGTCCATTCCCATATTTTGCCCAGTTCAGTCAGAGAAACGACCCCCAGGGTACGTAGGTGCAAATGGACCGACAGGTACCACGAGGGTGGTTCAGAGGGATAGGTCAGCGTAGTCGGGGAAGGGAAGCCCCCCTAGGTAGTAGATTCTCCCCTCTCACACACCGTTCCTTGGTTTCGTGGTGATTCTTTCCCAATGTGTTCTTTTTGCTGTTAACCTCAATACTCCTTTCTTCTTTCTGTGATAGGGGAAAAAAAAAAAAACTTAAGCGTTCTTGGAGCCTAACGGGGTAGTATCGGGGACTCGAACCCCCAATTTTCTTTCTTTATCCCCTATTGCAGGAAGTATCTTGGGAGTATTTAGACGTGTTACCATTAACCTGTTTCTCTAAAATGAAGTGTTAGTAAAATAGGGGGCTGTGTACTTCTCGTTTGATGGAATTGATCTCGCCGTGCCCGGTTCTCCCCGGTGTGCAAGTTTTTCCCTCCCTGGGCATTCCTGTTCTTATGTATCTTGTTTATTGTAAATGTACACCCGCGCAAGGTTAAGGTTTTTCGTAGAGGAATCAAAGAAAAAAAAACATGTTCTGACCATCATTGTGAGAGGTGAAACTAGATTCTGTCGTGTGTCCATTAGCCCACTTCTGTCAGTTCGGGAAATCGTGCCTTTATTTAGCTATTAACTGTGGACCGTGTCATCAGGCATGATCATGTATACCTCCTAAACTAAGTATAACATGAATAAATGTGCCAAGCCTTGTTTATAGGTCTTTATTTT